>NW_019384565.1:444979-454823 GCF_000671375.1 Centruroides sculpturatus
TTTTCGTCTATTCCCACACGAAAAACGGGAAAAACAGATGATTATTCGGAAATTGATCGGTTATATTTATGAGCTCTGAATTCTGAAAGAGTGGATTAGACTGTTAAGAATTGGCAGTTTCCCGATTGTCCAGCTTTACACGAACAAGTTATGCTGTCAATTTTAAAACATATTTTGTTAAAGTTTAAAATGCCAGTCATTTTGTATAGGACACAGGGTCGGATTTAAGCATTTCGAAGCCCTAAGCTGAACTTTTTAAGGCCCCTTACCAACCCTTCACAATCATAAAAGGAAAAGAATTAAATCAGACTATGACTCTGATTCAATACGGATATTGGAAGAAAAGGACATGATGTTTCACTAGTCTTCTGTTTTATAACTGAATTTAATTAAATTTTTATACCCATTCCATTAAAAAATTTTTTTTTAAAATTGGTTTCATCAATTTTTTAAAGATCATATGTTAATTCTTAGAAAAAAATTAATGAAATACTACACAGAATAAACAGTGAAGTATATTTTGTCAGTTTGTAAAAAAATGCTTATTACAAAATCTGACATCAATTTTTTTTTGTACAAATGTTTGAGGTTCCTAGAAAGTTGAGGCTTTTTACTTGTAAATCTGGCCCTGATGGGACAATGTCAAAGCTGATGTTTTTTAACACTCATTTGTTTCGATACCACATAATGACGTGTCCCGCTAACAATAATTGTTCTCCTATAAAATTTCTCGATAAACAGCTACAGGCAACAAATATCATTATATCGGACAGTAATATATGATTAATTTTACATTACTAATTACAAGCGACCCAGATAAAGTAGCCATTTTGTAAAAATGTGGCACTCTCTATAGTTCATGAAAAACGCGAATATAAAGAATCTTTGATATACTTTTTTTTTTTTCGTTTTAAACAGTTTGTGTAGCGCCTTTCAGCAAAATGTTCACTGTAACTAATGGAATGAGTTACAGATGTTTGAGTTAGAGAAGTTTTACTGTATTTAATAATAATTAATAATTCCTGTGTTTTTTGTCAAATTACTGAAATTTTGCATGAAGGTTTGTTTATTACAGGGATTGATGCTATTAAATGGTTAAAGGTTGAGGGATGAGGAGACAGTGGGGGTTGTATTTACCTCCAGTATGGTTAGACTTAATGGTTATTTTACTGGTTATTAGCATTTACAATTTTTTTTTATAAAACTCATCCCTACTCTCTCAATTTTTTGAGGAAATATTTTCTTTGAAAAATTGACCTTTTAAAAGAATATAAAGAAAACCCCACCATTGATGTAATACATATCTGTTACTTACGGTAAAATATGATATTTTTAACAGATAGCACCATCAAAATTTTAAATGTTGCTGGGAAAGTTGAGTAACTCATTGCTGGTTTATTTGAATTTTTGAATTCCAAGAGTTGCTTATCATAATAATTGTAATCCTGAAAAGTAATTCTTATACTGATATATAATCAAGCTAACTTTATTATTGGGTTACATTTTGGCTAATTAAGCATGTGATTACAATTATACTGTATACTTAATTACAGTAACCCAATGATAAATCCTGCTTGATTATTTTATTAGTAATATGATTTAGGTTTGTTTCTTTTAAGATCTTGCACTGATACTTATTAGGTTTTGTAATTAATTTAATCATAAGAAATAAATTGGTAAGAGTAAAATTAAAAGTATTATTGACAATAAGATAGCAAATATGTGTTTTAATGTATTAGCGCATAATATAATTCTTTTATAATTGCTTTGCCTTTGATTTGGTTTTATAATCAGATTTTATTTTAAAAATTTTCTATATTCTGTTTTATTTTATCTTTAATTGTATATAAGAGATTGAATTAGTCTTTACATTTTTTGTATTATATTTATTTTTTAAATTTAATAATTAAAATGCTTCTCAATTATATATATTTTTAATTCTAGAATGGGAGAAATAGTTATTGAATTATATTGGAAACATGCTCCAAATACTTGTAGAAATTTTGCAGAACTTGCAAAGAGAGGCTATTATAATGGAGTAAAATTTCATAGGATCATTCCTGATTTTATGATTCAAGGTGGTGATCCAACTGGCACAGGTAAATAAAAATTGTGTAAATTTTGTTTATAATTATTCTGTTTTAAAATGTTTTAATAAATACTAATTTTCTTCTTTTAAATACATTATAACTGGTAATTATATCTAAGTCCAGTATTTTCCTATTGTATTTAATATTTTTGAAAGTTGATTCCAGACCTTTGGAATTCTACAGTAGTGTATTCATGTAAATTGGAATTAATTAAATAAATAACCTGTATACATATGTACCAATCTTTTTCTTAAGAACAAAATAGACAAATCTGAGTATATCTGTAAACAATAGAAATAAATGTTTGACATTTATATAATATCTTATCAATAAACTCTACTTTGGATTTATGGCACATAGACATATTTTGTTGGATATTAAGTACAAAACTAAGAAGATTGTTTCATATATATATAACTCATTTGAAGAGATCAGTTCTTATATATATAAGAACTGATCTCTTCAAATGAGTTTATGGTATATATTTATAATCTTAAAAATATATACCATAATGTTTCTAATGTAATTTAGGAATTCAAAAAAGTTTTTTGTTGCATTTAGCATTTCCAAAATAGTTAATTCTTTGGTTGATGAATTGCTTTTTGTCCTTACATTACAATATGAAACTATGAGCACTAAGAAACATTCTGATAACACCCTATAGTAGCATCACTTCTGTAGTAGAGAACATTGCTTATACAAGCTAACTGTCAGCAAAAACTTATGTAACCTTTCTTAAAACAGTTCTTACTTTTGTAACTAATCTTGTTTATAACTTTGTACCCCACACACAGTCTAACATCCACACATATAGAAAAAAACCTCGAATCTTTTGCATATCTTGAAATTTCGAAATGTCCCGAGTCCAAAAATGTAAAAATTTGGGATAGGTCATTTTTTGACCGAGCGCTACACTTTCCTTCTGTTATATATATGACAGCCGGAAAAGTAAAAATTATCGAATACATATTTATATATTATTTAGAGAAGTCTTTTAGCTTTGGAATAAAAAGTTTCTACGCTCTATCTTTATTACAACTCTATTTATTGAATATTTTATTCTGAGGTCACGTGATGACATCAGAATTTCCGGATCTCGGTAACAAGTCTGCCCCTAGTCGGAGTCGGAGTCGGATGGTAAAGAAAAGTCGAAGTCGGAGTCGGTGAATTTTTACGCGACTCCACAGCCCTGGAAAATACAAAGGAGGCGGCGCATCCACCGCTTCCAATGATGGCACGCCCCTGATCTAGACAGATCAAAAATACCCAGGAATTTTTCAGGGGATGGTTCATCTGGATATGTCTGCCCCATCCCTCACAGTTCAGCCGCTCCATTGTGGGCCTGGCCAAACCTATAATGGGCTTGCTAAAAGAGGCTCTCTTAGTGACCACAGGGCTGAAAGAGTTAAAAAAAAAAAAAAGACACAAATACACCAGATATTACGTTGCCATACAAGTACCTATTCCACTGCAATCTGCAATCATTACAACATTCAGAGGATGCTGCACAGCTATTTGAGTAGTGCAACCATGATAAATTTGCAGCAAATAAACCACAACTCCTTCAGTACCTTTTATGGACCAAAGAGGCACTGCTTTTCCAAAATGGACTGTACAACTGTTACTATGTGCAACACTGGGTAGAGTATACAGAGCACCACAATACATGTCATATACACAGCACAAAGTGCATCTTATTCTAATTGTCTGGTGTGTAATTTGGGTGAGCAGCTTCTTGATCCCATATTGATGACATCCTGAATAATAACTGATATCTAAACACAAAGTGGAAAATGCCTTCATGAAGCCATTCGTATGACTACAGTAGGTTTGATACCAGCATTCCCAGACAGATGTGCATCAGTGGCTTACAGAGCTGTTTGGCAACCTCTGGATCAGTGGCTCTTGGCAACCTCTCAACATAGTCTTGTTACATGACCATCATGTGTCCCCAGACTTGATCTTGCCTAAAAACAATGGTATATGATGTGTACTCAGCAGCTCAGCATGTTGTTGGAGAATTGGAGAGAGGCATACAAGAGACCAATGAAACTGTATCACAGAAATGCTATATGATATCCATTATGCTATGCTCAATCATTTATATCTTTGTATTGCTGCTGGTTTTTTGAATCAATTTCAGCAATGTTGTTTTAATGCTTTACGGTCAGAGATTGTATGTTGTGTTAAATTGTCTTAAAATTATTCCCTTTGGTTATTTTAATGCTGAAACAAGCATGCACCGCATGCATAAACTCGTGCAATGCTAGAAAGATCTCTTTAGCCCCTAGATGTTTAAGCTTACTCCCTGTATAAAACTTGTACAGGATAGCGAAGGGATGCATGTTTATACGTTTAAGAACTCAAAACAAAGGAGAAAGCTTTTTAAATCTTAGCTTATAGTTTACATACGAGTCATTATGCTATAATACGAAATATAACTTATTCGTATCCTTATTTGAACTATTCTTAAAATGAAAAGAAACAATAAAAATTTACTAAATAAAAGCAATTTTTCGAGGGTGGTCTATCCATACAGATCAGGCCTCATCCACTGTGGACTTGGCCGAACCTATAATGAGCTTGCTAAAGTGGTTTTTAGTGCCCACAGGAAGTTTTTAAAAAATTAAATTAAAAAAAAATGTAAAAAACAACAAAGAAATTAACTCTAGTTATCTTAAACTTATGATTTTTTAAAATCATATTCCTCCGATTTGACTTCGAATCTTTATTATTAGACTACAATTGTACAAAATTACCACTGTCGTCCTTCCGCCCGTCCATCTTTCCTTAATCTTGAGAACGGTGTTGGATAAATGAAATTAAATAGCAGATACGGAAAGCTTGGCGCAAGAGACCCTGATACATGAACTTCTGATGCAAACCGCAAGTCACGTTATTTCAATTCAAAACTTCTCCCCTGAGAGCAGTTATTAGATGAACTGCACGATTCCATTGCTAACGGAAAAGTATAATGTACAGGGGTAAGACTACTAATTTGAGATGGAGTGCATATATTTTAAATGAGATAGATTAAAAATTGCAACCCAGCATTGTGACGTAAACCCAGCGCGTAATTATAAAATATTTTTTTCAAGTAAATCATAAAAATCGATACGTAAAATTATAAAAACTGTACTCGTTCTAACTAGTTTCAAAATTTGAAGTGAAAGGCCTTTGAAAATGGAATTTCAACCTAAAGAAAAATAAACGTATGTTCTAATTGTAAAAATAAACGTATGTTCTAATTGTATGTTCTAAACGTATGTTCTAATTTGCATGTAATTATATTTTTGCTTCACAACAGGCATTTTAATTCCTCCTTTTAAAATCTATAGCTTATTTTATCAAGATATATACAGAATAGTTTATTACAAAACAAAAATCATCGCAATTTTTCTAATTGTACAAACTATCGAATGTATTAGAATTTGAACCAGTGATATTTAAATTTAGCAATGTGTAATTCATTGGGTTAGAGCCCCAATTTTCTAACTCTTGTTACGAGTACAGAGAAAATTCTTTTCAGGATAATCTAATGTCCCAATATAGATAATACAGGTAACCCCCGTATAACACGATAGTTACGTTTCAAAAAATTGCCGTATTATGCGAATCCGTGTTATACGAAACAAAGAACTAGTACGAAAAGGAAGGTTAGGTTCCAAAAATTAAAAAAATATGCTATTATATTTTCTTCAGTCCAATATCCATTCATTTACATAACATTTTTATAGTTCTTTAAAATATTTATTTTAAAATTAAATGTGATAAAGCCCTTTTTACAATTACAGTCATTTCAATATTTAAATTTGACTTATATTTTCATGTTTTTTTTTAAAAATAAATTTTATTTTATATGAATGAAATATTAATAAACACTTTTCGAAAATCTTCATTGATTTATTTGCTTTAATTTGCTTCCTTATTAATTAATTATATTTATATGAATATTTTAATTTAAAAAACACTTAAAAACAACGATATTAAAATCAAAAGAATTCCAATTATGTTTGCTCGCTTCTTACACAGGCGGCGAGCAAACAATAACTTTTTCTATCTGCTTAGAAGAGATAATGAAGCCTAAACAGTGATTTATATTTATAAAAAGAAGAAAAAAAAAGATATCAAAAGTCGATCATTCAACCTTGCAGTATTTTTTCCCGAAGTAATTTTACATGACCGATCAAGCTTACGATGATATCTCCTTATCAGATTTTATGCTAGTGATTGTTGTACTCATCCACATATGATAACATTATTTCTAACAAGAACTAGTCTTGAACAGTAATGATATTTAATATTGTATTTTTATTATTTTATAGGCATTAGTTATGTGAAGACTACCATTTCCTCCCCATCAAAATTTGTTGTTACTATATATATGTGTGTATTTGTGAATTTGTTATTTACGTATTTACGCTATCTGTATAATCTTAGTTTAGCCACTTTGTTGTCACTTTAATTAATTAGTTAGAGATTTTATTGTATTTAAACTTTGTGTTTATTTTATATCCTTTTTCTTTTGAACCCATATCTTGAAGATATCGAGATTGTTTATACGTGGATCAAAGTGTAAGAGGAAATTTGCCTATTTTTCCGATTCTAGGGACTTCCCTATAGAAATTTCCAATAATATCAACTTTTAGAATGATTTAAAGAAACAATTTAGAATAAGAAGTTTATTAATTAACGGTAATAAATCTCACAACATGCGAGGAAAAGGATGAGAAGACAATTAAGTAATTAAATCAATTTGTAAGAGAATAAAACTTAAAGAAAGTGGGAAAAACACCACTTTATGCCCCCCCGCCGATCATAGCAGAGATCGGATATCGTTTCAAGACACAACAGTAACCAAAACAAGCGATGAATAATGATGGGATTTGTCAATGATGACATCCTTGGAGTTCGGCGCTATCACCATATAAAGTCAAGAAACTAGTTAAAACAGTTTTGCTTATGTAATGACTCAGCTCAAAAGTCAAACCAATACGATAGTAAGCCATATCATAACTCTCCTGCGCTGAAAAGCGTATAAAAGAGGCACAAATCCAGGCACCGACAGAGCTCCTCGGCAGACAACAGTAGAAAGCACCGGCCTCTCTAGACTCTCAAAAAACCATCCCATACAAGGAAGGCATCAATGGCGGACATCAATAGTAGACCCGTCGCGCCATAACCGCAAGGAAATTTCAACTAGAAGAGAACGCTATTTACCGGCGGACATCAGTAAAGGACCAAGCAAAAGGGAAGAAAGAACTAGATCAGGAGACTGACTGGACTTATAAGAGAAGACGGCTCTCTTTTTCCTGGTACGTTGTAGTTCGGATACCTTCCTGTTAGGCAGCCCCCTCGTTTTATAGATAGAAATAGACAGATTCCTTGAATCGGATTTTAATTCCATAAGGTAGCAAATAAAATTTGTAAGAAGAATAATTTAGCTATATATACGAGGTATGTATCAATTTCTTTTTGATATAAGTGATAAGAAATTCCTGGTCAAATTATCGTTGCTTCGGTAATTATCGAATTATCGGTATAAAATGCGAGAAGAAAATACGATAAAAATGGANCCCTATATACCATACTTATTTATGAAATATTCTGTTACTTATCATTCTATTACTTGTTATGGAAAAAATCATTACTCTTTCAGAAAGGAAGAGTGATGATTTTTGCAGTTTGCAATGGCATGAAATGTTGATATTTATTGACTTTATGTAAGCAATAGAAAAAGTTTAATTTATCATTAATTAATTAATGATAAATGAAAAAATATAAATACAAATTTATGTCTTACTTCATTCAATCACTATACATAATATAATCTTTTATGAACATTATAGAAATAACAAATATGTTACAAAAGTGGTTAGTTCCATATTTGTAGCAGAAATGTGCATCTTATATCCTGTTTCTTCTTTGTGGAACTATCATATTCTAGGTGAGTGCAAAGTTAATTAAGAAAATTTTTGATACCAAAAGATTTAGATCCCAGGAGGATTGGGAAATGTATAAATCAGATGACAAAGTGTATAAATGGCAAAGATGCCAAAATGGTATTGACAGCTTGGAAATTGCTAATTGATAACCCACTGAAGAGTAACATGGGATGCTTTAATAACAGGATTAGGTCACCAAACTTACAATCATCATAGAATTTCGGTGTTGTAAAAAGGTTACATGTTTTTTGGATGTCACAGACTATTATTTGGCTGTTAGAATCAATTATGTGAATGTTTAATTCTGAAGATACATGTCATTTAAACCATAAAGAACATATTACTTTTTCTTTCAAATCATAGAATCTTTTTCTTTCAAATCAAGATCTTTTGTATAAGCCTGAAGCTTATACAAAAGATTGCCTTTAAAGATTTAAATGAGTCTGAAAACATATTTTGGACATTAAACATTTTATTGTTGGCAAAGTATGGAAGGTTGTCATCAACTCAGGTAATTGAAATAATATTTCCAGCTTTTGTAATAATTTATTTTGAAATATCATTTACTCTGTGTTTGTTTTATATTGTATGAAAACAAATTCAAAATTGAATTATTTTAAAATAATCAAACAAACAGCATTATTTTTACAATAATTATTCATTTTATTTCTAATAAAAATTTTAAATTTTGTAGAAAAGTATTACAAAAACAAATCATATATTCTCTGCTAAGTTTATGATTATAGAACTGGTTACTTCTTAATTGGATAATGAAAACAATGCTTTTATCACTTTGTTCCATTTTAAAATCATTAATATGGACATTTTTTTCAAGACTATTTTGAGATTTAATTCTTGCACTATGATACAGGATGTTATGATATACATAGATGAAAAAGAGTAATAGGTTATACAAATTATACTAAATCAGTATCAAATATAAATAGTAAAAATCAAATATAGTAAAAAAAAAGTTTTTTATACACTATTATTAACTTAATCTACAGTATATGTATGTCTGTTTGTCTGTCCAGATAAAATAACTCAATTTTCACCCAGTTTACAATATAGTTGAAACTTTTCATACATATGTATTCTCATTGACAATACACTTATTATTTAGATTGCAAACAATTTTTGCAATTAACAAAAATTAGCAAAAAATTAAAATTTGTAAATAAAATCTGATAATAGATGGTGCTACATGTAATTAAACCTCTTTTAGTGTTACTGTCTTGATAAAACCTTGTAATTCAGTTCATCCATTTCCTGATCAAAATTGTTAAACCAAGAAGAATTTCAATAATTTGGTGTTCCATATATGAAACTAAAAAATAGAAAATAAAATTACCAAAAAAAAATTTTTTTATTTACATAAATGGACTAAAAGATAAAAAAAATTTTCAGCTTTCACAGTATTTTCGGTATTATGTGACCAAAAATAAAACTGTGGAGTGCTTATGGATAGCCCAGAAAAATATTAGAATGCATAACTAAGAATATTTGTAAATGTCATCACCTCACACTTTAATTTTTAGTTGCATAATATCAAGAATACTGTGAAAGATAATGAAAAAAATATTTATTTTTACCTTTTAGTGTATTTAGGTGAATAAAAAGGATTTCTTTTAAAAAAATGTTTATATAATTTTTATTTCTTCGAATACATGCACATACATATATATGTTGATTTGTTTTTTGAAACCGTGTCCTGTTTTATATTTGTGGCGTAGTAAACACTAGTATTGTGTTTTATTCCAAAGACACATGGCAAATTTTCCATCAAATTCCTTTATTAGTTGAGTCGAT
>NW_019384565.1:462041-536000 GCF_000671375.1 Centruroides sculpturatus
CATCATGTGTCCCCAGACTTGATCTTGCCTAAAAACAATGGTATATGATGTGTACTCAGCAGCTCAGCATGTTGTTGGAGAATTGGAGAGAGGCATACAAGAGACCAATGAAACTGTATCACAGAAATGCTATATGATATCCATTATGCTATGCTCAATCATTTATATCTTTGTATTGCTGCTGGTTTTTTGAATCAATTTCAGCAATGTTGTTTTAATGCTTTACGGTCAGAGATTGTATGTTGTGTTAAATTGTCTTAAAATTATTCCCTTTGGTTATTTTAATGCTGAAACAAGCAAGCACCGCATGCATAAAATCGTGCAATGCTAGAAAGATCTCTTTAGCCCCTAGATGTTTAAGCTTACTCCCTGTATAAAACTTGTACAGGATAGCGAAGGGATGCATGTTTATACGTTTAAGAACTCAAAACAAAGGAGAAAGCTTTTTAAATCTTAGCTTATAGTTTACATACGAGTCATTATGCTATAATACGAAATATAACTTATTCGTATCCTTATTTGAACTATTCTTAAAATGAAAAGAAACAATAAAAATTTACTAAATAAAAGCAATTTTTCGAGGGTGGTCTATCCATACAGATCAGGCCTCATCCACTGTGGACTTGGCCGAACCTATAATGAGCTTGCTAAAGTGGTTTTTAGTGCCCACAGGAAGTTTTTAAAAAATTAAATTAAAAAAAAAATGTAAAAACAACAAAGAAATTAACTCTAGTTATCTTAAATTTATGATTTTTTAAAATCATATTCCTCCGATTTGACTTCGAATCTTTATTATTAGACTACAATTGTACAAAATTACCACTGTCGTCCTTCCGCCCGTCCATCTTTCCTTAATCTTGAGAACGGTGTTGGATAAATGAAATTAAATAGCAGATACGGAAAGCTTGGCGCAAGAGACCCTGATACATGAACTTCTGATGCAAACCGCAAGTCACGTTATTTCAATTCAAAACTTCTCCCCTGAGAGCAGTTATTAGATGAACTGCACGATTCCATTGCTAACGGAAAAGTATAATGTACAGGGGTAAGACTACTAATTTGAGATGGAGTGCATATATTTTAAATGAGATAGATTAAAAATTGCAACCCAGCATTGTGACGTAAACCCAGCGCGTAATTATAAAATATTTTTTTCAAGTAAATCATAAAAATCGATACGTAAAATTATAAAAACTGTACTCGTTCTCACTAGTTTCAAAATTTGAAGTGAAAGGCCTTTGAAAATGGAATTTCAACCTAAAGAAAAATAAACGTATGTTCTAATTGTAAAAATAAACGTATGTTCTAATTGTATGTTCTAAACGTATGTTCTAATTTGCATGTAATTATATTTTTGCTTCACAACAGGCATTTTAATTCCTCCTTTTAAAATCTATAGCTTATTTTATCAAGATATATACAGAATAGTTTATTACAAAACAAAAATCATCGCAATTTTTCTAATTGTACAAACTATCGAATGTATTAGAATTTGAACCAGTGATATTTAAATTTAGCAATGTGTAATTCATTGGGTTAGAGCCCCAATTTTCTAACTCTTGTTACGAGTACAGAGAAAATTCTTTTCAGGATAATCTAATGTCCCAATATAGATAATACAGGTAACCCCCGTATAACACGATAGTTACGTTTCAAAAAATTGCCGTATTATGCGAATCCGTGTTATACGAAACAAAGAACTAGTACGAAAAGGAAGGTTAGGTTCCAAAAATTAAAAAAATATGCTATTATATTTTCTTCAGTCCAATATCCATTCATTTACATAACATTTTTATAGTTCTTTAAAATATTTATTTTAAAATTAAATGTGATAAAGCCCTTTTTACAATTACAGTCATTTCAATATTTAAATTTGACTTATATTTTCATGTTTTTTTTTAAAAATAAATTTTATTTTATATGAATGAAATATTAATAAACACTTTTCGAAAATCTTCATTGATTTATTTGCTTTAATTTGCTTCCTTATTAATTAATTATATTTATATGAATATTTTAATTTAAAAAACACTTAAAAACAACGATATTAAAATCAAAAGAATTCCAATTATGTTTGCTCGCTTCTTACACAGGCGGCGAGCAAACAATAACTTTTTCTATCTGCTTAGAAGAGATAATGAAGCCTAAACAGTGATTTATATTTATAAAAAGAAGAAAAAAAAAGATATCAAAAGTCGATCATTCAACCTTGCAGTATTTTTTCCCGAAGTAATTTTACATGACCGATCAAGCTTACGATGATATCTCCTTATCAGATTTTATGCTAGTGATTGTTGTACTCATCCACATATGATAACATTATTTCTAACAAGAACTAGTCTTGAACAGTAATGATATTTAATATTGTATTTTTATTATTTTATAGGCATTAGTTATGTGAAGACTACCATTTCCTCCCCATCAAAATTTGTTGTTACTATATATATGTGTGTATTTGTGAATTTGTTATTTACGTATTTACGCTATCTGTATAATCTTAGTTTAGCCACTTTGTTGTCACTTTAATTAATTAGTTAGAGATTTTATTGTATTTAAACTTTGTGTTTATTTTATATCCTTTTTCTTTTGAACCCATATCTTGAAGATATCGAGATTGTTTATACGTGGATCAAAGTGTAAGAGGAAATTTGCCTATTTTTCCGATTCTAGGGACTTCCCTATAGAAATTTCCAATAATATCAACTTTTAGAATGATTTAAAGAAACAATTTAGAATAAGAAGTTTATTAATTAACGGTAATAAATCTCACAACATGCGAGGAAAAGGATGAGAAGACAATTAAGTAATTAAATCAATTTGTAAGAGAATAAAACTTAAAGAAAGTGGGAAAAACACCACTTTATGCCCCCCCGCCGATCATAGCAGAGATCGGATATCGTTTCAAGACACAACAGTAACCAAAACAAGCGATGAATAATGATGGGATTTGTCAATGATGACATCCTTGGAGTTCGGCGCTATCACCATATAAAGTCAAGAAACTAGTTAAAACAGTTTTGCTTATGTAATGACTCAGCTCAAAAGTCAAACCAATACGATAGTAAGCCATATCATAACTCTCCTGCGCTGAAAAGCGTATAAAAGAGGCACAAATCCAGGCACCGACAGAGCTCCTCGGCAGACAACAGTAGAAAGCACCGGCCTCTCTAGACTCTCAAAAAACCATCCCATACAAGGAAGGCATCAATGGCGGACATCAATAGTAGACCCGTCGCGCCATAACCGCAAGGAAATTTCAACTAGAAGAGAACGCTATTTACCGGCGGACATCAGTAAAGGACCAAGCAAAAGGGAAGAAAGAACTAGATCAGGAGACTGACTGGACTTATAAGAGAAGACGGCTCTCTTTTTCCTGGTACGTTGTAGTTCGGATACCTTCCTGTTAGGCAGCCCCCTCGTTTTATAGATAGAAATAGACAGATTCCTTGAATCGGATTTTAATTCCATAAGGTAGCAAATAAAATTTGTAAGAAGAATAATTTAGCTATATATACGAGGTATGTATCAATTTCTTTTTGATATAAGTGATAAGAAATTCCTGGTCAAATTATCGTTGCTTCGGTAATTATCGAATTATCGGTATAAAATGCGAGAAGAAAATACGATAAAAATGGATTATCGCGGTTATCGGTTTAGGCAAATCTTTCTTTCTAATATTTTTGTATTTTTGATTATAATTTTTGTAAATATTTGTATCGTGTTTTTCGTTAATACAGTAGTCTCTTTATAATACAACACGTTCAGTATTCCGACATTCCGCAGAGCAGCGCATGTAAAATTTTCGTGTTACCCTTTGTTAATGTATATAACAGAAAAAGATTGACTATACTACCAATGGTTAGTTTATTGTGCGTGCAGTCGGAAAAACAATCACAATCGCAATTAATACAATTAAAATAACCTGTGAACCAAGTGCGTTTTTTTACTGTACAGTGCATACATACATACAAAATCCAGTAATACAACAATACACTGTAATCGGACACCCACCAATTCGATATATGTTAGATTACAAAGATTCCACTGTACTTTGCTTTTAAAATTAATTTATCAAAACAAGATCAACACAGTAAATCTTAAATGCTATTTATTAAATTTTAACTGCTTTATAATTACTTCTTTAACTTTCTTCGTACTTTATACTTATATAACCTTTTATAATGAATAATTCCTTTAATGAATTTTTTTTTTAACTTTCTTCCTTGTGGAAACAATGGGATCTTTAAACAGGCTTGCCACGATCATTGGCAAGATCCTCAAAGAGATAATTGGATAGTAGAAGACAGGGCCTGACTACCCATGAAGAATTTCTGAGGATCTGACCGGACTCGGATACAGAAACTCTGAAAAAGTGTTACGGTTTCTGTTTTCCATATTATGTGAGATTCTGATCCACGTCAGAGCCAAGCAACATGAGAAATAAGAAACTAAATCCCAAAAGTGTTATGAAATTGAGGATTTGATCATCTTCAAGGTGACAGATTGGTACTGACGATTGTTGATATGATTTTTCGAGGTTTTATTTGTTGAATTAAAATGAATGATTGCAAGCTTTAATAACTGCGAGAACAATCGAGCAATTATTTTGCAATTTTTAATAATATTTTTATTTTATATAATTTAAAATATATGCTTTCCATCTCAAATTAGTAGTGGCTTGCCCCTGTATCATACTTTTCCTTTAATAATAGAGTCGTGCCAGTCACGTATCTAACATCTTCCACGGAAAGAATGTTTGAATTGAAATAACATGACTTTCGGTTTGCATCGGAAGTTCGTATATAGTTAATTGGGGCTTCCTGTCCCTGATGTGTTATATATGGTCTCGTCTTTCATCTGTCTTTCTCGAAATTAAAGAAAGACAGACGGACGGACGACAGTGACATACGAAATATTCTTCTAAAGTTGTCTCTAATTTCATTGCATTTTCTTTCTTGAACACACATTATCACTACTACATATTCTACACTAGTATCTACAATAGAATTATTCCTCGTCTCTGAAATATATAGTGGCTTTGTAAACACAGAAACTATATATTTAAAATTTTATTTTTAATAAAAAAAATAAATAAATTTTGCAATAATTTTATAACAAATATATAAACTACAAATTAAACATTTATTTATAAATGTTTTTAAAAAATTAATATCAATAGAATTATAATAATTATTTATCTGTAAGGTTAACAAATAGATACAAGAATCTATTATTATATCTATATGTTTTTCTAAATATAATAAAAGAAAAAAAATTACAGCAAATCTCACTGTTGATTTTTCCGTTTTATATGAATTCCATGTTGTACGAGTCACTTACATTTTACAAATACGTGTGCCGGGCTGTGAATGGCTCACGTATTTGTAAAATATAAGTGACTCGTACAACATGAAATTCATATAAAACGGAAAAATCAACAGTGTTATAGGGGGGTCNATAAAAATAAAAGACGAAGGACAATTTGGTTGGATCCATCACAGAGTAATCCATGTAATCCATTTTATTGCTACGTTCAGCAGATT
Organism: Centruroides sculpturatus; assembly: GCF_000671375.1. Lineage (NCBI taxonomy): Eukaryota > Metazoa > Arthropoda > Arachnida > Scorpiones > Buthidae > Centruroides > Centruroides sculpturatus. The sequence goes on from NW_019384565.1 coordinate 467,585, forward strand.
TTAAATCTCATAGCGATTTATTTCTAATTAAATAAACGAGTTTTAGATTTAATTTACCATTTCTTAAGAAGAAGATAAAATTACTTAAGTGAATATTTTGATTAGTTTCGAACTAATTACACAATGATATAAAATTGAATTACGATGTAGATTCGTATCTAGATTTTTACTTAACTGTGTTTAATTATGGTTTTTAAAACAAAAAAAAAAAATTTATTATCCTTTCGAAAATCTTAATTGGTTTTTGGGTTATTCGTGATTTTATTTAATCACACGATTATATTTTTCATATTTATCATGATTATACGTTGAATATTTACACAACAATGAATTCAACCTTACAGTAATTTAAAAGCAACGATGTGTTTCAATCAGGAGAAATCTAGCAGCAATATCGGTTTATCAGTCAACTGAAACTATTATATATAAACATCTTAAGCGGTTAACTAGTTTGGATAAAATGGTTTGTAAACAGGATTTTTATTTTTTTTTCTATACTTTTGACTTATTTTACCTAAAAGTAGTTTAAAATTGTTACAAGTTTTCATTACTTAAACTTCATTAAAACGTTTAATAATTTGTAAGAATAAAGACAGTATTGCAATGTTTCTAATTTCACAGTAAATGATATTAAAATATATATTTTAAAATATCTAAATTAAACTCACTGAGAGTATATTTGTGATAATTCTACTCTATTAATAATTGTATGCATTTTAATCCGTGCAGCGAAAGAATAGACTCGAGTCAGCGTGAGCTGGAAGGATCTATGAAGGAGACGTGTGGTAGTTGGCATATGGATCATAGTCATAAAATTTGTAAGAAAAAGCAAAACAATAAAATTATTTATGATAAAGATGGTATTAAAACGTTTTAAAAAATGTAAAATACAAAACAAATGAATGAGAACGGATCCATGTGTCAACGTGTCTCTTTCCATCCCTATAGACTATTCAGCTCAGTCTAACTCATGTCTACTCTTTCGCTGTACTTTTCGGACTGTAGTTAGAGATTAATATGATAAACTGCTTTAAAAACAGAAAAGAAATTATGAAATTCTATGAAAAAATAGATAAATATAACCAATATAACAACTGAATCAAAATTAAACTTAATGGCATCTTGTATTATTCACTCAACAATGAATGTCATGTTTTATTTCTTCAAATTTTTTGGAACTTAACGATTGCCAATAAAAGCTAATAATTAGATGATTTCCTTTAAAACAGTTTATATTTATACGAATAACTCAAACTCGCAAATTCATATTTTCGAAAATATCTTCTAAATTGATGTGAGTAAAAAAATAGGATATATTCAAATATACTTTATTATTCTGCAATTCGTTACACAACGAATTATTTTGAATGTTTGTTTCAAAACAATGGTATAATTTTGACTGATTAGTTGTAATGTTGGAAGAATATATGATGGAATAATACAATAGAATGTTAAAATTACAAATGCTAAAAAATCTAAAAAATATATATATATATGTATTTATTGTAAATCTCTATTGTCTGTCCAGCACTTCATTATTCTAATGGATCTATATCCATTAAATTTTTAAAAATGTCAAATGCATTAACTATTGATAGTTAAATCTAGTTATAATTTATATACCTTTTATATAATTAATAGAACTTTAATTTTCAATCTTCATTTCTTATAATTGAATATTTAAACATTTGATTATACAGTATTTATATACAGTATTAATCTGAATTACTTAAATTATTAGATTTATTTACCTGAAATGAATATGATTATCTATTTTCTCCATTAACGTTTATTGAATGATGAATAAACAGAAATTAAAATATATAATCTGAAGGAAATATTAATATTTATGTAGGATATTTTTATGCTGAATTAATAATAGAAATTTCAACATTATTAATGATTTAAACATTTCACATTTGAGTATTTCTGGCATATTTACATTAGAAACAACTAGATATTTCTCTTGTTGAGAGCTCTTGGTCCCGATTGAGTGATGATCTTGGATTAGGATTTCGTTGTGATTAGGTTGTCCGATAAACCCAAGTTTCATTATATGTGTAAATAGTCATATACAACACGTCAATATCGATGGTATAAAACTAGTGGTGTTTAATTGGATTGGTCTTCTCAACTTGGCTTACAGAGCTTCAGAGGGGTCACTCTGTTTTAATGGTAATTTAAATGAATACTGTAATTAAAATATATTCAAAAATTATATTCGACATTACAAATATTTATTAGACCTATAGCTACAACGTGTCTGAGGGTGTAGCTACTATAAATAACAATATATATAGTAGCTACTTACTTTCTTTTAATCTGAGTCAGAATACAAATCTTACTCTTAACATCTAACAAATTCATTTATAAAGTATAAATATTTATAATGCAAATTATTTTACTTGATTTTAGACTAAATATTTTTCATATGTCTTGACATTAATAATAAAACTAACACAGTGACAACAATGAAATGAAATTCAATCTAACAAATCGAACCTGGAACTTCGGTAATAGTCCAAGGACATGTTAATACCTAATTACACAATATCTATGATATCTAAGATGAACAATTTTTATCACAAACTATATTATAATTTAATTTACAAATTACATTTAATAGTTACATAAATATTTAATCAATACATTTTATATTCATTGAAATATTTCGAAAATTAATTATAAAACTTATTTTAATTTTNCAGCGAAAGAATAGACTCGAGTCAGCGTGAGCTGGAAGGATCTATGAAGGAGACGTGTGGTAGTTGGCATATGGATCATAGTCATAAAATTTGTAAGAAAAAGCAAAACAATAAAATTATTTATGATAAAGATGGTATTAAAACGTTTTAAAAAATGTAAAATACAAAACAAATGAATGAGAACGGATCCATGTGTCAACGTGTCTCTTTCCATCCCTATAGACTATTCAGCTCAGTCTAACTCATGTCTACTCTTTCGCTGTACTTTTCGGACTGTAGTTAGAGATTAATATGATAAACTGCTTTAAAAACAGAAAAGAAATTATGAAATTCTATGAAAAAATAGATAAATATAACCAATATAACAACTGAATCAAAATTAAACTTAATGGCATCTTGTATTATTCACTCAACAATGAATGTCATGTTTTATTTCTTCAAATTTTTTGGAACTTAACGATTGCCAATAAAAGCTAATAATTAGATGATTTCCTTTAAAACAGTTTATATTTATACGAAGAACTCAAACTCGCAAATTCATATTTTCGAAAATATCTTCTAAATTGATGTGAGTAAAAAAATAGGATATATTCAAATATACTTTATTATTCTGCAATTCGTTACACAACGAATTATTTTGAATGTTTGTTTCAAAACAATGGTATAATTTTGACTGATTAGTTTTAATGTTGGAAGAATATATGATGGAATAATACAATAGAATGTTAAAATTACAAATGCTAAAAAATCTAAAAAATATATATATATAAAACAGAAAAGGTAAAAAAATTAGTGTTAAGTTATTTTTAAGTTATTGTTACATTATGTTTTGTAAGTTAAGTTTTAGTATTACAGTAAAGCATCAATTATCTGACTCAATTGGGGACTGGGGTTGGTCGGATAATTGAGAAGTCGGATAACCGAAAAGTATGAAAAAATCCATTATTAGTGTAGTATATTATTATATCCCATGTAATTAGCATATTAGTATATTGCTATTAACCTACTTCGCGTTGAATTTTCATCNCAATCATCATCTCTGCCGGATTCCCGAGGCGGTTAAAACGTCAATCTATCGCTCTGTGGATCCGGCATCGAATTCAGGAGGCTCTAAAAATCCCAAGAATTTCCACAAGTAGATTATGGAATACAGTACTGCATCAAAGCGTTTCATAATCGAAGGTGTAAGATGTAATCTTACACCCTCGACCATCATCTCAATCACTTTTACGATTATAATTTGTGGAATTTTTTACTCGATTCCAGGGAAGGGCACTTGCCCCATTTTCTCGGATGCCCATGCGGATGCCCATGGGTGTATATATAATAGGTTACATATCGTGTTTAAGATGGAATAATCTAAAAGGCTGAAGCAAAAAAATTTTTAAAGATTTTGTATAAAAATATATTTAAAAAGTAATTGTCTCGTTAATCAATTTCAATAAGCTACTAATAAAGAAATTATCGTATTTCTGTATATTTACTCCCTTTACAATTAAATTGAAATTTTATATTTTATTACCATATAAACTCTTTGTTTTGAAACGTTGCAACACTCATGACCTTAAACTAATTAGCCTTCATCTAATAATAATTTAAATTACATTGACGAAATATAACATTTTATATTATAAAAATGAAATATATATAGCTTACTTATACTTTTTAAAATTTTTTAATTGATTTATTCGTTACACTTTTTAGACATTGACTAATTTATATTATTTTAATACTAATTTATTGAAGACTTATTACGTAGGTTCCTGTGTATATACGTAGTATATTGCTTCATTCATTGGTTTATATCACAAAGAGATTTGTTAAAAACATTATATAAATTTTTACATGAAAACTTTTCAGCATAGAAATACGCTATTTAAGTCGTTATCTTTAATAATTAAACGATGTCAATGCAAGAAACACTTTTTGAACTTGAATAACTCAAAGACTAAACAAGCTTTTGACCTGATTTCTTTTGTAATGGGTTTATTAAACAATAAAACGAGAAAAACAAATTTCTAGTAAATTGTTTTGAAAGATTTAATTATAAATAATAAAGTTGCTATATCAAAATTTCATTGATGTTGAGTTATTAACTGAAAGCAATTGAGAAGAGTTTTCATTCAGAGAATTGATTGATTAAACATGAGATGTTCACATATTAATATTACGTGATAACTTATTTGTCTGATACAAAATAATATAATTTAAAACCTAATTTACATTGTAGACTTTTAAAAATAAATAGAAATTTTCTCTAATAAAAATTAAGTGATTCTACATTGATCTAAATCATTTTACAGGTGTAGAATCAATTAGATCCGGTATTCTAATTGTGTGATTCTACAGGTTCGTAAGCATTTATGCTTATGAAAAATAGAGTGGACATATTATGTATTCTTCTATCTTTAATTTGCTTTTACGATTAATTAAGACTGAATATGTTTATGGATTGTCGACGTCAGAGCTTTTTGTGTAGACAATTTTTAAGAGAAGTTAGTTTAATTATATTCTTTACATGAATTTTTCAACGTTGATCAAGAATTTTTGTTTTCAAGTTTATAAAATTGATCATTGATCTGGTACTGTACATGAGCATCCGCAGAAAGGGCAAACGGGACACTTGCTCTTCCCTCCGATCGAGTAGAATATTTCATAATTTATAATTGTAGAAATGATTATATGTAACCTTACACAGTCGACTATGGGATATTTTGATGCAGTATTGTATTCTGTAATGGTACTTGTGAAGAAACAAAAACCCAAAAAGTTAAATAAAAATTTATTGATGTCATTATTGTCTCCAAGTTTTGCTCCTCCCCCCTGGAAAATTTTCTGCGAATGCCCATGATCTGGTATATTATCGATTTACTATAGAATCGCTTCAATACGGACTATGTAATAATATGTATCTAAGATTTCAAACATCTGTATCTGTTGCCTCCTTAATCAACAATACACTAGCTAATATACCCGGCAATGCTCCGGTTATCTTAAGAAAACATCAAATAGGTTTTAAAAAAGTGCACATGGTTTTCTCAAACGTACACGTGGTAGTTGGTTACTCTCAACAGTGCACTCAGGATTTAATCTTGGTGGATCCGAATTGAACAGATAAAAGAATTTTTATGAGAATTTAGGAAAATATCTCGTATATACAGTATTTCCTCGATTAAATCCTGGGAGATTATTTTTAAAACGTACGTATCTCCTGCGTTTATTATCGTGCAACATAAGACGAGTTGGTAAAAATATTTTAATTATCTTAATTTACGGGTTATAGCCACAACATTTGAAATAATTAGCATACTGATTTCATAGTTAACCCGAATCATCATCTTTTGATTGAGTTGTTACTTTGCCATTCTATCTATTTCGATGTTGTTGGAATCAGGATCTTGACTACTATCTTCTGGTTCACAATCATCATCTCTGCCGGATTCCCGAGGCGGTTAAAACGTCAATCTATCGCTCTGTGGATCCGGCATCGAATTCAGGAGGCTCTAAAAATCCCAAGAATTTCCACAAGTAGATTATGGAATACAGTACTGCATCAAAGCGTTTCATAATCGAAGGTGTAAGATGTAATCTTACACCCTCGACCATCATCTCAATCACTTTTACGATTATAATTTGTGGAATTTTTTACTCGATTCCAGGGAAGGGCACTTGCCCCATTTTCTCGGATGCCCATGCGGATGCCCATGGGTGTATATATAATAGGTTACATATCGTGTTTAAGATGGAATAATCTAAAAGGCTGAAGCAAAAAAATTTTTAAAGATTTTGTATAAAAATATATTTAAAAAGTAATTGTCTCGTTAATCAATTTCAATAAGCTACTAATAAAGAAATTATCGTATTTCTGTATATTTACTCCCTTTACAATTAAATTGAAATTTTATATTTTATTACCATATAAACTCTTTGTTTTGAAACGTTGCAACACTCATGACCTTAAACTAATTAGCCTTCATCTAATAATAATTTAAATTACATTGACGAAATATAACATTTTATATTATAAAAATGAAATATATATAGCTTACTTATACTTTTTAAAATTTTTTAATTGATTTATTCGTTACACTTTTTAGACATTGACTAATTTATATTATTTTAATACTAATTTATTGAAGACTTATTACGTAGGTTCCTGTGTATATACGTAGTATATTGCTTCATTCATTGGTTTATATCACAAAGAGATTTGTTAAAAACATTATATAAATTTTTACATGAAAACTTTTCAGCATAGAAATACGCTATTTAAGTCGTTATCTTTAATAATTAAACGATGTCAATGCAAGAAACACTTTTTGAACTTGAATAACTCAAAGACTAAACAAGCTTTTGACCTGATTTCTTTTGTAATGGGTTTATTAAACAATAAAACGAGAAAAACAAATTTCTAGTAAATTGTTTTGAAAGATTTAATTATAAATAATAAAGTTGCTATATCAAAATTTCATTGATGTTGAGTTATTAACTGAAAGCAATTGAGAAGAGTTTTCATTCAGAGAATTGATTTAGTTTACAGTCAAACTAATTTGTCATTTATTTTAAAACGAAGACAATTTCCTTAATCTTAACTTTTGTCGTCACAATCAGCGAATCTCGGATTAGATTTTCAACAAATCGGAATCAATTTTTGTTCATGGATAACTTTACTTAAGTTTACAGACTAGAGTTGAAAACTAGTTAAAACTTTTAATAGCTAATGCAAAAAATATGGAAAAGTTTTACTACTCAACAGGACTTTTATCAAAAATTTTGTACGTCAAGAACCGTTGTAACATTTTTTTGTTTTTAATTTTTGTACAATAATTGGTATTTTTAAAAGGACGATTTAATCTTATTCCATCTGTCTTTCCTTAATCTCGAGAATGGATTTAGATAGATGAAAGACGAGACCAGATATAGAAACCTTAGGGGCAGAAGACCCCGATTAACTATACATGAACTTTCGACGTAAACCAGAAGTCATCTTATTCAAATTCAAAAATTTTCCCCTGGAAGGTGTTAGATAGATGACTGGCACGACTCTATTGTTAAAGGAAAAGTATGATGTACAGGGGCAAGCCACTACTAATTTCTGGTGGAGAGCATATATATTAAATCAAATAAATTAAAAATATGACCAAAAATTGCAGCCCGGCATTGTAACGATATCACAAATAATTGCTCGTTGGAATATATTTTCCATTAACATCTTATTTAGCAATGAAAATAACCAAGGGAGATGTTTTTGATTTCTTAGATATAAAACTTTATTTCTTTGAAACAATCTTCACGAAATATTTGCCATGGGTCCAGTAATATCTGTAATATATTAATATATTTTAAAATAAGATATATTAATATATCTGTAATTTGTAATAAAATCAAGCCTATCTTTAGGTCTTTATTCATACGAGTGCAACAGTTTCTGATACAATGCAACATATAAAATTATAATGCTAACGTTTATTAACTTTTTATTCATATTCTAGATTGAAAAAAATACATCTAGAATATTCATAAATTCATCTTTTTTGGAAAATTTTAAGCAAAAATCTATAGAATGACTTTTTATTTTGAGCGATAGCTTTTGAACTTCTAGACATGTTCGATGCAATGAGAATGAAAATCGAGAGCAGACAGGGAAAGATTAGGGGCCGGAGAATCTGATTAAGTTTTAATGAACTTCCTGTCTGGACCGGAAGTCACGTGGTTTTTACTTTCCCGGCTGTTATATAAGGCCTACAACAGTGGAAATCATAGTCAAAAACTGATCCCCCAAGACTTTTACACTTTTGGAATCAGGTCATATTAAAACTTCAAAAAATTAAAATAATAATAATAATTGGGTTTTTTTCTTTATTCATGGATGTGTGTGTATGTGGGAAGCATGATTTTGTTTACCCAATTTGAAGTTTAATAACTTTATCCTGTACGTTTTGTCGAAAATTTCTGAAATTTTCCAAGCAGGGTTATGTATTAGAGGAATTGATGCTACTAAATTTTGATGGTTAAAAATCAAGGGATGGGGAGATAGAAGGGGGTCATATATCATATCTCGAGTGTGGTTGGACTTACTGAAGATTTTACTCGTTATTAGCATTTATAACTTTTTTTTTTTTTTTAAATAAAACTCATCCTGACCCTTAAAAGTAAGCTTTTTATCATCAATAATATTAAAATTTTTAAAAATAAAATATCATAACATGACCCCACACGTAATTTTAAATGTTTTTGCGAAGAAAGTTATGCAACTCGTGGATTTTTTAAAATTAAAATATGATTAAAAATTGCAAACAAACATTGGGACGATGTCATAATAAAAATAATTGCTCGTAATATATTCTATATTTTTGCACTAGTTGAAAAGCTTAGTAATTATCCGATAAAAAAAATCAACTTGATAAAATTTTATTACAGACACATCATTGAAATGTTCCAAAATATCATATGATTCATATCAGTATCATTTCTGTAATAAAATACAATTAAGTTTATTTTTTATGATCGTGATAAAATAGTCGAAATGTTGGTGAAATGTTAAACGGGCCACCTTGACAATCAACATTGTCAAGGAGATACATATTCGAGTGTTTTTTCTGTATGTATGAATGGGTGCACGATTTTGTTCACCCTCTTTGAAGCTTAATAACTCCTGTGCTTTATGTCGAAAATTTTTGAAACTTTGCAGGGAAGTTTGTGTAGTAGAGGGAGTGACGTTTTTAAATGTTGATGGTTAAAGGTCGACGGGGTTGGGGATAGAGAGGGGGGACATGTGACATATCTCGAGTCGGATTTAATGACGATTTTACTCGTTATAAAGCATTTATATTTTTTATTTTTAAAGTAAAACTCGTCCCTACCCTCAAAATTAAGCTTTTTGCTATTTTATAACAATTAATAATATAAAAGGCTTTTTTTTAATAAAATTGGATAACAGATGGCGCCACTACAATTTTAAATTTTTTTTTGCTGGGAAAGTTAACCAACTCGTTCTGGACTTTTAGATACATATAGTATCGTTATAAAATGTAATAATNTGGTATAATTCCTGTTGTCAAAATGATACAAAAAAATTCTCTGAATATTTTAAAAATAATTCAGCATTTATTTATTTTCTGTTGTACACATGATACAGAAAACGAAATAAATCTACCTGATATCCTTGCAAAGAGAACTTTTCTCTATTAAATGTTATTGATATTTCTAGAATTTCAGACTTTACAATTAACTTTTATTGTAATAATAAAACAAACTTTCATAACTAAATATCTAATTACAGTAAAAATTCAAAGGGATTTCTAAATTCGCGTCGATTTAAATTCAACTAAGGTAGGATACGATTTCTTCATAGTTTGCTGCGTTTAAATATAATTTTTTTCTTTATTTTTTGTTATATTAAGATTGTGCAAATAAGCCTACATAATCAGTAGATCAAAGCAGTATTTGGCTACTCTGTTCAAATAGGAATATAAATGGACAAGCGAACACCTACATATAGTAAATATGAAAAGGTTTCGATTCATAAATATAGATTATATGAGTTATATACAGCATATACGCACCTTTATAATCATGCATGTTACTTATAAGCATGCTTATTACGAATATTAACTCTAAAATGCTTTCAAAGAGCTTCTAATAGCAAATTTAATTATCTCTTGTTCTGTTGATTTAAACAAAATAATAATAATTTTGTTTAAACAAAATAATAATAGTTGCTGAATAATCAGTATAATGTTGCTGAATAATCAGTTTAAACAAAATTATTATTATTTTGTTTAAACTGATTATTCAGCAACATTATACTGATTATTCAGCAGTTTCAACATATAGTCTAACACAGTATTTCTTATTTGTGATATTTTTGGCTATATTTTAACTTTATCTGATAGTAGAATAGTGAGGAAACTTATTATTCTACTTGAGATAAACTTACTATTGTCAGACAAACAAAATATATACTGTATATATTTTGTTTGTCTGACAATAGTAAGAGTGTCTTACTAAAAGTGCTAGCAATTTTTAAATTGTAACATGTTTTTAATTTATTTTTAAATAAAACCAAAAGTTTTTTGCTTGTTATACATCAAAAACTTTGTGTCTCTCATTTTCTTCTTCTATTTAAACATGTGAAATAATATAATTTGTATTTTTTTGTTATGTATTTATGATATAATAAATATTCAAAATTTGGAAAAAAATCAGTTTGATTAACTCTGTATTTGGTTCATGTGATTTTAAATTTTTAGTAGTAGAAATTTACATTTTGAATTTTAAATATTTGTTATTCAAATCTATTTATTATTATTATAGCCTGCATATCAGAATTTAAGACAAAGAGTGGAGATATATGTCTCAAAATTTCTCTCTGAACAAACATGGTGCACAGATCTCAATAAAAATCAAGTTCGTGATAATCTTCGGAGATCAATTAATGAGTAAGTTATTTTTAATGATGTATTTATTATTTTTTGTTACTCAAATTTAAATGAGTATCAGCTATAAAATAATTTTTAAGTGTATTGTCTATTGATAAAATTTCTGACATTGTATTGATATTAAGTAATGTATGTAACAATAAAACAACTTCTCGAGAATCACTGGGAGGGATAATCAATTCACAAGAACCTTATATCCCAGTAACAACAAATTTTAATTAAAACTAACATNAAATAAATAAATAAATAAATTGTATTACAGAATGGGAAAAATAATAGTAATAATAAATTTCTTATAATTTTTTGGACATAGAAAGACAAATTTAATTTTAAAAATAAAATTTTACTTCAAAAATCCGACCAAAATCAGCAAATAATAATTCAATTAATGAAAAAAATTTATCTTTAAAATTTTAAATTGCAAATAGAAAAGAAAGTTACAGCTGAATAAATAAATAAAATTAAATTTTTAATATAATTCTTCATATAGCCTATATATTTGTATGTGTGTATGTATGTATTTCTATCCTAAATATTAATTAATTTATTAATTTTTGTAAAAAGTTTGTATACAAAATTTAAATAAAAGAAATTAATAAATAAATCTAATTACAACAAATAAAAATTAATAATTAAAGTAACCAATGTATAAAATTTATATAATTAATTCAATTAAACTTTTTAAAAATTTAACATTATGATGTTTATTTTCTAGTTTTAACCTTCCAAAATTTTCAAAAATATATTTTCTTCTGACTTTATATTTGTAAAATATTCTATTTATTGTGTTTATTAATTAAGTATATTTACCTGCTAATTTTTTGATATTGATTTAAACATTTTAAACATTTAGAAATATAATTTAATTACATCTCATATGTAAATGAATGGTTAAAACATCTTAGAGGGGTAACATTTTCTTGAAGAAATCAATTATTTTAAAATTATATTGAACAAAAATAGCTGATATGCTTTCAGGCCATAATTTCAAATGTCTGAATTGTATAAACAATTACAAATTTGATACGTCGAAACCAGTGGCTGAAAATTCGGGGAAAAGTCTAGTTGTATTCACACTGTTACACTCATATACTGTGGTTTATTTATAGACAATATATATGGGCATACTGCCAAACCATCTTCTAAACAATATTTACTATGCTATATTAAGAAAATCAAGAACTTATGTTGTTGCTATATCCAATCTGATATAAACACAATTCTTGATTTTAGTTATACAATTAATACTGGTGGTACCTGATGAATATTTCATTTAATAATTCCCCATCTTTTTTATAACTTGAAGAATTATAGAAAAAATTGACTTAAGTTAGAATAAAAAAATTAAGGTGTATTAACTATAATTTTATAGTATAATTTTATTTCATTTTAAGACATAAAAAAGAAAGTAAAATGCGAATAACATCATGTAAATCAATTATTATCACTATGATAATTTGATTGCCCAGTAACAAATTGATTAAAAATTTATTTAATTTGTTATAAAATAATCTTATGATCATTGATTGAGCTTAACTCTATGCTGCAAATTTTCAGATAAAATTCAATAAAATTTTATTACTAATAATTTGTAGTTTAATATATAAAACTTTATATAATATTTAATATATAATAAATCTCATTTGTCTATTTAAATTTGGGCTGGATCACTTCCCAGTATGATAGAGCATTGTACTGTACTTCTATTAGAATGACCGGGATTGGTTTCGAATGGGAAATCCTTCGTCTTTTACCTCCAAGGAATATTATTTCAATACTAATAAACTGTAATAAACTTATAGCCGGAGAAATCTACAAAGGATTCGAATTCGAAAATTACAGCTTGAAGAGTTTTTCACCATCTTCATGTTGGCTAACCTTTGAGGACCAGGCCATGTCTAATTGAGGCCAACTGAAGATCTTATAGAATATTGGTAGTTAAATCAATCTTAAAATTGAAAGAATATTGTCGGACTGAATAAATAAATAATAAATTTGATAATGAAAACTATTTAAAAATTAATTATGCTCGATATTTCTGGTACTCTATTTTAAGAAAATAAATTAATGATTTACTTTGTAAAAATTATTTTTTATTCTTATTAATGTATTTCATATGTTACTATTTCAAAATTCTAAGAAAATGAAATATGACATGGCATTGAATGTTATAATTGCTTTTTAATTTTTTTAATTTAATTTGCATAAAAAAATATATTTTTAAAATAAAATATCAAGATAAAATGTTTGATAATTAATAAAATAATACAAACAAATTTAATATAATTTCAATAAAATATTCACTGTATCTACAAGCACAAGTTAAATTGCTTTAAAATTAATTAAAATGGAGGAAAACAAACAAAATTTACATAGTTTACAATTTGCATAAAAATTTTCAAAAATTAATTAATAAATACTTAGATAAAAATTAATTTGTTGTTTATATTTAGTAGCAATTATCATAGAATAATCATTATTTAAGTATGATTATTTTATTTTTCCATTTTAATTAGTTGTAGATTAGATAGAAAATAATAATATAGTCTACAATGTCTTAAATGATTATGAAATTTCAAAATAAAAAAATCTAAACATTCATTTTCATTTGACAAACAGCGAAAATATTAAGATATGTATCAGATGCAGAAGAATATATACCAGGAATATGAAACCGGATGGAGGAAACTGGTTTTTTTCCCCTCTTCATGACGTTAAAACACCTGGTTTTATCACCTGTTTAACTAGATTTTTCAATTTTAAGGAAATAAAAGAAAATTTTTCTATTTTTCTTTAATATTTAATTTTAAAAATAATACCTAATATATAATAAAAAACACACAAAAAATTCTAATATTGTGATAGATTAATATAACATTGTGCAATTAGATTGGACTAGTTTTGAAATTACAAGAAAATTTTCCAGGTTTTTAGATTCAGGTCATCATTTAAGTTCTGTCCTTGTGGGCTAATTTTTACTGACAGGTGCTATTTGTTTATTGTTTAACATTTCTTTTTATTCAAAACTGATTTTTTAAAATAAAATAAATACGTATATCTTTGATTCTAAATAAACATAGTGCTAATATTATTTTTTTTTATTTAAAATAAAATATTGTTTAGCATTGAAAATTGAATAACAAAAAAAGGAGAAAACTCTAAACAGCCTGATAAACTTATGCAAATATCCCTTATCATTTCTGATTAAGTATTTTAAGCTTAGGTATTTGAATATATCTGAAATTATTTTTTAAAATAATTTTTTATACCATATATAGGAATCTTATATATAAAATTAAATCAATTTATTTAAATAATAAAAATTTATATTTAATTGTTGTTTATTTATTTTTAAAATAATGTCCATTTATAATAATAATAATAATAATAAATACACTTCCCCTTCCCTTTCCTTCAGCTGTATGTTAAAAGGAAAATTATTTTCATGCCATTAGAAACATCAACTTTTTCTAAACTCATTGAAACAATTAAATAAATCAATTGATAATTTAATGATTAAGAGTTGAATATTTTTATATTTTGGATGATTTTAAAGAAAAATTGTATTAAATTAAACTAAAATAAATTAAATGTAAATAATGACAAGTCAATGAAATTTAAAAGTTAAATATGAATTATTATACACTTAGATATTAGGTTATCTTTTTGCAGATTCATGTAAATTTATTTTAATCGTGTTATTTTGCGCATTAAAATTTTCCTTATCATCTAATATCAGTTAAATGCTTTTTTTATAACATTACAAGCAAGTTAAAATCCATTCATGCGTATTCATTTATTAAATAAATAATTGGGCTATACGGATCATAACCAATTAAAATACATTATTGTAATGTATTAAGTGAAAAAAGTGATTCAGCAAATTCTGTTATAGGTTATACGGGTTAATAAAGTAGCTATGTTGTAGCGGTATATCCGCTTTTCTAAACTGATCTGACGGAAGAATACATTTCAATTGTCTCTATACACGTAAAAAAAAAAAACAGTATTATTTTGATATTTAATTACTTAAATTAATAGAAAATATTCGATATTTCGTAAGCATTGTAGAATCTGTAAAACAAAAAAATTAAGTCATAATTTATTGTTACATTTTTAATTTAGTAGATAAAAAAAAACTGAATTTAATTTGGTGTGCTTAAATTTTTATTGTTTAATTTTAAAAATAATACCTAATATATAATAAAAAACACACAAAAAATTCTAATATTGTGATAGATTAATATAACATTGTGCAATTAGATTGGACTAGTTTTGAAATTACAAGAAAATTTTCCAGGTTTTTAGATTCAGGTCATCATTTAAGTTCTGTCCTTGTGGGCTAATTTTTACTGACAGGTGCTATTTGTTTATTGTTTAACATTTCTTTTTATTCAAAACTGATTTTTTAAAATAAAATAAATACGTATATCTTTGATTCTAAATAAACATAGTGCTAATATTATTTTTTTTTATTTAAAATAAAANAGAGGGCAGCTCCTTTACATTTGGCTACAACGTCACGTAAAAGTCACATCCTGATTGGCGACGACGTTGTCATGGTGATTATCATCCGCCATTTTGGAGCTTAGAATCTTACACAATCAAGTTGCAGCGAGCGATTCTCTGGTTAACTATTTATTGGAATTCAACAGTTCTTTGGGGTCTCTGCCACCCCCTTTAGTCTTCAGTGTGGTTCAAGATGTCGGGACAGACTTTGAATGATCGTTTGACTGCTGCTAGACACACGTTAGCCGGTCAAGGTTTGGCTAGAGTCGTTTGTAAAGCGACAACCGAAGAAGCCATCGGTCCAAAGAAGAAGCATTTAGATTGTAAGTTATCGCCTAATGCTCAATAATAATCTCATTTTAATTCTGCTTTCCCCCCTCGTCATTCATCCATTATAAACCACATTTCCATATAAAAATCACAATAATGTTTAAAAGTCAAATACCTTTTATACCTATTTACATTTTCTTTTAATAAACCCTATTCTTTTCACTGTAGAACCATAAATTAATCTTTTTCTTTTTTCTGTTCCATGTTATGTTAATAAATGTCATCTTTAATCATATAATTACAGACCTACTTTAAGAGAAGCTTTCCCAATTAATATTTGTAGATAAAAAAAAACTGAATTTAATTTGGTGTGCTTAAATTTTTATTGTTTAATATATGAATACTTTAAGGATAAGTATAATTTTGATTAAAAAGTAAGCAATTATCACGCTCTATATAAAGGATAATGTTATCTCATTTAAAAGCCATTTGTAAAAAGTATCGAAATGTGGAAGTTATATTGCAATCAAACATAATTATTAATATAATATAATTTTCTTCTATAGAAGTATCGTAATTTAGTATATTGGTTGTTTAAATAGCATATGAATAAACTCATTGAATTTGAAAATCAACCGTAATTGTTATTGCAAGGTGATAGTTTTACTTTATCAAATATAAACAGGCTATTTTTTGAACAGAAATTTATAAACGAATTTCATTTTTGAGACTAGAATTATGTTCTAATGATATTGTAAATTGTATTAACTATAAATATCAATCAAATATACAGTATAAACACACAAACTAAATTACAGTAAATGTATTCATATATAAATTGATTTGTTTAATCAGAGTGTAGTCAAAATATTAGAAATAAATTCCTTAAATCGTGGAATAAAATTATGTAGGACTGTAGGTATACTTGTATGTACATATAGAAAAATTCTAATTATTTTAATGCGCTTGGTGATATTCGTGATTTTATAAAATAACTTTTGTAAAAGGTCATTGACTAAGTATTGTGATGCAAGGAAGACGCATCATTGTATTTAACAGAAAGAACACGTAAAATTACTCATTGTAAATAGGTTATATTTGATAAGAAATCAGCATCAATACAATCTTTTCTTTTCTCAAGTTAAAGATCAAAAGTCAATGAAATTAAGCATTACATTTAAAAACTAAATGTTTCTATTGAAAAAAAAAATATTCATTCTATTACAATAGAAAAGTCTCGCGTGTTCGCAACTATAAAAAACAATAAATATACTTTCATACTTTGTATGCCATCAATTTTATAAATATAAGACAAAGTATTCTTATTTAAGATTTTATTAGAAAGAAAGTACGATAGTTAAGTGAAAAACGATAACAGTATATTGCACTCAAATTACATAGGCCGACACTGATTAAAAATAAAAGATTATTTATAGCGAGTTATTTTATGTATGCAAAGTGATTTTCATGAACCACCGGTCAACTTATTCCAGAATAAGGGAGAAGTGGGCGTAAATCTAGCACGTGATTCATTCTAACTTCTATAGATGACACTAGAGGGCAGCTCCTTTACATTTGGCTACAACGTCACGTAAAAGTCACATCCTGATTGGCGACGACGTTGTCATGGTGATTATCATCCGCCATTTTGGAGCTTAGAATCTTACACAATCAAGTTGCAGCGAGCGATTCTCTGGTTAACTATTTATTGGAATTCAACAGTTCTTTGGGGTCTCTGCCACCCCCTTTAGTCTTCAGTGTGGTTCAAGATGTCGGGACAGACTTTGAATGATCGTTTGACTGCTGCTAGACACACGTTAGCCGGTCAAGGTTTGGCTAGAGTCGTTTGTAAAGCGACAACCGAAGAAGCCATCGGTCCAAAGAAGAAGCATTTAGATTGTAAGTTATCGCCTAATGCTCAATAATAATCTCATTTTAATTCTGCTTTCCCCCCTCGTCATTCATCCATTATAAACCACATTTCCATATAAAAATCACAATAATGTTTAAAAGTCAAATACCTTTTATACCTATTTACATTTTCTTTTAATAAACCCTATTCTTTTCACTGTAGAACCATAAATTAATCTTTTTCTTTTTTCTGTTCCATGTTATGTTAATAAATGTCATCTTTAATCATATAATTACAGACCTACTTTAAGAGAAGCTTTCCCAATTAATATTTATTCAATTTTAATAAATTTTTGTAAATTTCAGAAGGGAGGGATAAAAAAAAAAATTGAAGTTTAACAAATTTCATGTTGTTTTCTAAATTAAAATTTCATCCTTGAGAAATAATTCTAGATAAATTCTCTTGATCTGATCAATATATAAGTAAAGAAAATTATTAAATTTATTAATTTAATGCAGATATGAAATATTTTGAATACTAAAAGTTACTTCCCCATTTAGTTTGTTGTTGAATATAATTTTTTTCTAAATTGATATAATTGTAATTTAAACTGGAACTGAAATTTCCCAAAATTTTGTAAAGCAGAGCATTTCTATATATATATAATATATATAAAAAGCTTGCTTGTCTTCTCTTATCTTAATCAGAAAAATAAAAATTTTGTTTTGACTACTATCTATTTGATCTTTGGCTTATGTTAGCATAATTCTTTAACTGTAGATTTTAGCTTTTAATTTCATTATTACCATATGCATACTGAATTTTTATTTATTTATTTTTTTCATAAAGTGAATTTGCATTAAAGAAATGTCACCATTTTTGCATAATAATAATGACCATTTTAGCATTTCAATGAAGACTTTATCTAAATTTGACAGTCTTTAGTGTGTAGATGAAACCATTTGCTGATTTAAATTTTTGTAAGAAAGCCTGTTCAGTTTTAAATACTTAGTTCAGTATTAAAGTATAATTTCTTATCTCCTTACTATTAAAGAGAAACATTTGTTTTGATAGTAAGTTTAATTTTTTTTAAATTAAGGAAAATTTAAAGTTCTTCCTAGTAGGTAAAACAAAACTTTAACATGTCTTGATTACACTTAAAAATAACTTTCCTTTTATTTTTTAAATGTAAAAGGAAAATATTTAGTATAAATAAAAAAAAAATTTAAATGTATTAAGTTTAAAATTTATGAACTTCAAATGTACAGTAACTCCATATGTATCATTCCATTGTTTAGCATGATATATAAATTAGTATTCTGAATTTTTGCTGAATATTTCAGTTGTAAGTTAAAGTAATTGACCATATTCATAGAAACCTCTAATGTAACATTTGTGGAATTTTTAAATTTCTTGTAGCATAATGAAATAAATACCTTAGATCTTTAAACATTTTTTATTACTAAAAAAGTTCAAACATATTTTGTATGTAAAACCTGTTTTGCTTTATTGATTTTTAACTAAACAGCTGACTTTTTTTGTCTTATTATTTCTTAATTTCATAAATTTTACTTTCAAAAATTACCATTACCAGATTCTGACTTTTTAAAATCGGTTATTTTTGGCAATTATTAAAAATTATAGAGTTGATTTTGGAATATTGAAAAGAATTTTTATCATCACTAAATCTTTTAATAATGTTCTAATTAAATTAATTAGAACATTAAAGATTTATACTTTGTTTTAATATTTAGTAAATGTAAACTTAATATATTTATTAAATGATATTAATTAAAGGCCCAATATAATTAGCTTGAATAAGACAGTTAACAATAACAGGTGCATAACTTAACTGATTTTTCTCAAAAAAAAAAAACACCAAATAAACCTTCAGCAATATTTTTGGTTTGATTTCAAAGAATACTGAAAATGTTTTCATCTGTTTCAGCAGCCAGCTGATGGCTGCAAGAGCAGGAGTCCCAATCATGATTTACTCAGTCAAGCATTTCAATTTTTATTTGCAGTTTGTGATATTTTGAATAATTTGGAACTATTTTTATTATCTCTAATTCTTTATATAAACAACAGAAATTAATTTTTTGATCATGTATAACAATATGTAATCTTAGCCTTATTTTCATATAAATTTACTTTAACATGATTTAGATCTGTTGTACAGACATGATGATGATGCTGTCATCCAAACTTTCAGGAGCATATTACTTTAATGGCAGTACTGATTTTAAGAAACTGCATATAAAAATGACACACACATTTTTATCATAAATGATTTTCTGGAAGCTAAGTCAATGCAAGGTATTACTTAGGTACGAGGTATATAAACATCTATCTATTAAATCAAAAAATACTTTGATATAACATCTTTGTAAAATGTAGCCTTAAATTTTCCAGGAATGTAGCCTCAATTTTTGTATTAATTGTATGGTAAAGCATAGTTCACTTTACAATAAGATTATAGAAATCAGTGTGTTAATTCTGGAACATTTCAAGTGCAAGGATAACTTAAAATATTCCAGAATTAATAAATAGCAATGTGTAACAATCTAATTCTAGTGTATTTTACTGTACTTGAATAAGCTATAGTCTATTCTATAATTATTGCTTTTTAAGTTCTGTAATTTATTTCATTGTTTATTTTTTCACTTATATTAAATATGTTCAGAAAGTGCAAAATTTCTAAAATTGGTTTTTATTTTTAGAAGCTTTTTGTAATTTATAATAATCTTTTCAGAAGAAATTAACTATATTTGATAGTGGTGTACTTTAAGAATCTACATAATTTCAAGAATTTTACATATCAAATTCTGATTTTACATGCATATAACTGAAATGAGGATTTTACTATACAAAAACAGCAGGTTCATATAATACTTTTCACTAATGTATTTTATAGATCCCTATTCAATTTGTCCCAGTTCTGCTCTGGGAAAGAAATGTAAAAGCTCTATTTTGTGATTTGTCTGTTCATTACATCCAAATTGCAAGCCAAAAGAAAGCTAGCAGCGAACATTTAATGTCTTGCCTTTTTGTAAAAGAAACACAACTTTGAGGATCTGATTAAATAAAATATTCTTTTGAGATTAAATCTTTTTAGAAATGTTCATTAGGCCTAACAATGGCTTGATAATTATCATAGCTGCTCATTTAACTGAAATTGATAGTTGTAAAACACTAAGCCATTTTTGACATGGAGAGGAAAGGGATACCAATGAACTAATATAACTACCATTCACCAGTTATTATTAAACCATTTTTCAATCAAGTGTAGGAATAGTCTGTTTATATAATTGTTGATTTACTGGTATACTAGGACTATAACAGTACTTAAAACATTAAATAGCTGTTAAATTTTATATAACATTTAAAATATTGACCATATATGGTATTATGATTATAGTTCATTATAAATTTTTTAATTCTGAAAAAATAAAAACGTCAAAGAGTCAGAAATGTTAGTTAAATGTTAAGACTTTTTAATCAGGTTACAAAGTTTAACTTTTTCACAAATTGAAAAGCTCCACTTTCTAGAGAATAGCAGAAGAAATTAAAATCTAAACTTTAAAGCTTGAGCCAAGAATTAAAGAATATATGGCTTTGGTTCCATAAAAAAATGGGAGATGACTTGCCTGTCTCAAAAGCCTGGTGTGAACAGCAAACAATGTTCAAATAAGTCTTTACTAGCAATATTTATTTTCTTGGAGTTTGAAATTCTGTAAACCAATTTGAGTTATAATAAATGTTTATAGTTGAATTGAAACATGACTGACTTCTTGACCATAGCTAATGAAAAAATTAGAAATAGTTAAAACACAAAACTACATCTTAAAACTGCACCTGTAGTAATGTTTACAAATATTTTAAAATTGTTTGTGGAAATCTGTATTAATATAATGAATGTAAATATGTTCATTAGTAGGTAATTGATTCTGTATGTATTGGTTTTGACGACTATTGAATTTTTCAGTTTAGTACAGCTGAATCTTTTAAAAATATACTTTATATTATTGAACTATAAACAGATTTTTTGACTCCTTTTAAAAGTAACTTTTGTTCAGAAGTTTATAATTATATAATATGCATGCATGCACACCTTAATTTAAATTATGAAACTAAAATTTCAAATTTAAAAATATAAATTTCAAAATTAAAGTTATAAAATATATCTTTAAGAGCTGCATGTGAGTAAATTTAAAAACATCTTGCTGCATAGAAAAGGAATGGGCGAATGACTCATTGGATGATCCTTTTTTCCCTCTGAGGTTTTTGTCATGTCACTGATCAATTTTTCCATTCTGGAAGTATATTTGCTACAATCTTGTCTATCCTTATCAGTCTTTAAATATTTACTTTTCTATTGTTCTTCCAGCTGTCTTTCAAGAATAACAACAAAGATGTGATCTGCATAGTTTTTATTCATCTATTTATTTTTTCACTGTCTTAGATGAAATTAGTTTTTGTTAATCATCCAGTTTTTTAAAAACAATTAGGTGTTTCTTATCTGAGCAATATCAATTTTTTTTATATTTGGTACTTTATTTTGCAAGTTTCAATGTGTTAATTTTTATGCTATATAGAAAAATCTAAAGATATGCATATCACATTTGTCAGGAATCTTAATTGATAAATATTCACTTTATAATTTTCAATGTTTGTTTTTTCTCTTTAAATATCCTTGATTTATGAAACAATTTTCATTCTTAATATATTTAATTCTTAAATATAATTCTTCATTACTACTTACATATTTTTTTTCTAATATCAGTGAATTATAAAAATTATGATGACTTGTTGAAAATTATATATAATCTGAATTATGTTTTTTGGAATATCCATTTAAAATTAGTCTTAAGTCATAACTAAACTTTCAAAGATATTTTCTGTTAAGTATATTAAAACTATATTTGCCTTGTTTCTAGCCAGACACTTTATATCAGTTGGTTAGCGGTTAGCAACATGAATAAAAACAAATGATTCACTCAAAAATAAATCAGATATATTACCAGAAAAATTAAACTTGTAGGATGAATTGAATGTTACTTTAAAATAAAACTGATTTTTCATAGAATGACAGTACTATTTACAATGGTGCCACTTCGAATTTAATTCATTTCAGGAGGCCATTTTGAACTCATTTGAAATTGAATAAATTTTTTTATCCTTTTTAGAAATAGTGGAAAGTGAACTAATCTACTCCCAAATTCTAAACAAAACCCATTTTTGATAAACTTAAAGCAGCAAATATATATAATTTAAGATAAAAATAACAGATGTACTAATAAACACAATAAATATGTAAATAAAAATACAAATAATCAAATGATCAGTAAATTGCATTTACTGCTTTGGTTTGATGTCATAAATATGGTGGCTTGATTGGTTGCATCTGTACTGCTTCATGCTTCAGAATAAGTTCCTTTTTCATTTCAATTGTTGATATTGCAACCTTCCTCTTAGATTTTGTTGCTTCCACACATTTCTTGGAAACCACAGTTAAATAAAGGTTAATATGCAAAAACTTCATTCCAATATAATGGCTATTATTAATTAACATAGATATAATTTTAATTTAATAATAAGTTGTGAAATTTAACACTATTGCTATTGTGAGATTGTATTTTGTTTAAAAGCTTATTTTAAACTTTTTACTTCATTTTGTTTGAATAAAATCATGTTTAAATGTCTTCAGATAAAAGCACATTGTGCATTTTGCTTTCAATTTAAGAAAGGATATAATGCAGTACAAGATAGTAAAAAAAATTTCATGTTTATGCGGAAGATGCTCTTAAACTTTGAACATTTCAAATGTGGTTTAAAAAGTTTCATTCGGGAAATTTTGAACTAAAGGAATTAAGATGTACAGGGTGACCAAAAGCTGTTGAAGAAATAATGCAGGAATAAATTGTTAAAAACTAATTCTGAATAATACCTTTTTTATATTTTTGGTGTTTTGTTGCATAAAGTGAAAGCACCAAAAACACATGTGCACCCATGTCTCATGCTATGCTCAACAGATTGCCTTTACAAACACAATGCATTTTTTTCACTGCACCCACAGTTTGAACTTTGAAGTCAATCAAATTTAGAAGCAAATTTGTCAAATTTAGTTGTTTAAGGTATGAAAACCTATTTTAAAAAATTAATTCTGCATTGTTTTTAAATTAAAACTATTATCCAAGCCTTTAATGACCAGTAGGTATTTTTAATTTTAACAAATGTTTTCAGCTACTTTTTAGTGGCTATTATCAAGTTATTGATATAACCATTAACTAAACTATTTATTTGGTACAGATCAAACTATGTTTGATATTGTGTTGGTTGTATTACCATTCTAGAAGTTTGTTCAGATAGTCATCTGAAGATGACTGCTTTTAACTATTATATAATGCCCCAGATATTTTTTCAAGATGTTCAAAGTCACATTTAACTAGATGCTAGAAGTAATTGTTTAAAATTTTTTCTTATCTTTTATACAATAAATAACTTGTAATTGTTACAATACACACAATATTATACATTTTGTAGAATTATGAACTACAGTAGAACCTCAAACTCGGCCTAATGTGGACCGAAGGGTGGCCGAGTTTGTGAAAATGCCGGGTTATCAGGAATGGGGTTAAAAAAAATAAGTACGAGTGTTTCCTCAGAAAATACTGTACTGTACTTGTATGTATTGTTTACTTGAGAATATAACAGAGAATAAACTGCCCAAATACCCATAAACAAAGGAAAAGTACGTCTTTTATGAAGGCATAGAGTATTTACTACATGAAAATGAAAATTAATGAATACACTGTGTACAGTAATTTACCTGATAAGACAGACCTCAGAAAAATACTTTATGAGAGCTTTTATACTTTTATAAAGCTGTCTATAACGAAAATTAATTAAGGATTTTTTTTGCCCTGCCAGGGTGTGGCCGAGTTATCCGGAGTGCCGAGTTATCGAGAGTCGAGTTTTCGAGGTTCTACTGTATTATGAAATACTGGGATTGGGCCACCAAAAGTGGTTAGGGACTGTGCAACTGCATATTACAAAGTATCTACCAGACATGGACAAAACTGATTTTTTAAATGCTTATTTAATACAAAAATTGGTAGAGCATATAGCCTACATATTACTTTAAGTGATTATAAAAAAAATTGTGTTGAAAATCAGCTTGACAGTTGTAGAACAAAAGTTTGCTTGTTCACAAAGTTTAAACTAAGAACATATGATTGTAACTGATACTTTATAGTATTTTGAAATTAAAGGTTTTTAATTTCTGTTATGGAATGAAACAATTTTATGCATGTCAATTTCATCTTTCATCCTGAGAGCACTGTTAGAGGATTCTTGGCCCTTAAATGTTCCTTATGGTTCATATCAGGACTGATGTGTTCAGTTAAGATATTTTTATGTAACTGTTCTTTCAGATACATTGTTATAACATTAAATAGATAATTATCTGAAACATTAAGATATTTAACTTTTCTTACATTTTCTATTGGGTTTGCTTAAATATCAAACACAGAAAAAACACTCCAACTCTTTTAAAAAAGATGAAAAATTGATCTGAAAATGGCTTTTTAATTGCTGTATACATAGAATTTAAGAAATGTTAAATGGCTTTCTGGAGAACATATTGCAAAAATCATTTTGTAATTAAGCAAAATTTTTGTTGGCATGTTATGGTTTTTATGTTATATTTTAAAGTCTAATTTGTGCTATTAACACAGCTTTGTAATATATTTAAATACATCAAACTCCTAATTTATAGTAGTCTCATCATAACAGTAGTCTTTTTATTACACTTTATATGTATGGTCTTTATTGTAGTTGGTCCTTGATTTTTTTTTTATGAATAGGGGTAAAAAAATATTACTGATTTTAAAAACAATTTATTGAAAAATGAAGATACAGTAATTAAAAATTTCATGGTAAAAATAGTGTCCTTAAGTAACCACTTTCTGCACCACTGTTAGCTATCCTTAGTGTGTTATATGCAAAGTAGTCCTTCCTCAGTACTTAATCTTAACTGATGGAAACCATTCAGACAAAACAGTCATGTAGATGTAATGTCTTGACTTACTGTTTCGATTGAACAGACAAAATATTTGATAAAACATTGCATATAGACAGGCCTGAAACAAATGTTTTAACAAAAACCTTTTCAATTATTATAATTGATTATAATTGGTTGATGGGTGGATATTTCTATGTGTGCTTTTTTTTTTTCTTATTAATCTATAATAATGTAGCATTTGCCTGACATTTTTGTATATATTTTTTTAAAATGCTGTTCTAGATTTCATTACATAATTGTTTTTTATACAAATTTTTCAATTTTTTTACATCTCAATAAAAACCTAGAAATAAATGGGGAAATTTATTGGCGCCATTAGATGGATATGTTGTGATTATTCTCCATACTATATTCTGCTATAGACAATGAGAGAAATGCTGCAATAAGCAAGATTTTTAATGTTTCAGAACCAGTTTTGGAAAAATAGTCTAGAATACTGATTCTTGTTTCTCTGCAATAATCAGAAATTTTTAATATGAAGTTTTTAGTAAATTTTTTTAGTATTCAAAAAATTATTCAGTAGTGTAAAAGTTTTACTTAAATAAGAATAGATGTAGTTTGTATTTTAAGAGGAAAAATCTAATTCATTTGAATTACAAATGTGCTTGTGATATTGTTTCTAATATTAGTTTGTGCAATTAGACGTCAGAATTTTAATTACAGAAAAATTGAGAACAAAGAACACTTAATTCTGTTTTACACTTCATTTAACACTATCTGGAATAAAAATTTGCTTTATACAGGATTTGTTTTGATCTAATACATACAGTAAGACCCTGCTTAACACTGATTCTATATAAAATGGTCTGCTAAAAGCCTAAAATAAGCTAAAAATTTATGCTGATTTTAAATTATCGCGACATTTCATTGATTTGTATATAATATGATTATTTACAAACATGAACCAATCAGAAAAAATGGCAAAAAGGTGTACTTTCTTTAAATCTGTGTTTGGAGCAATTTTGGAAAAAAATATAACTTCAGAATGCCATAGGCAATATTGGCTTCGCTTGGCAAGAATTAACTGATAAATGCTTGAATGAAGTGTGGAAGAATTCTCAACGAGAAGAGTCTATTGCTGTATCATTAGGCTGACCAAACAACCTAATTGATACAGCAGGACTAGATGTAGACGAGCAGGATATTGAGGAGTTACAGCAGGTTTCTGGTAAGTCTTGCCAATGATGACCTTCAAGAACTAGCAAAAGGAATTCATGTAGAACTGGAAAATAGATTCTGAAAACAAAGGACCCAAAAAATTTCTCTGCAGATTTCCTTAGTAAAAGTTTAGTAACGATAACCGAAATTGTTGATCAAATTGTAGCAAATGATCCAGATCTTGAAAGGAGTGCAAAAACAAAATGAGGTGTTTTGGATGCAATCTTCTACCGACATTTGCTTAAGGAAAGAAAAAAGCAAAAAATGAAACTTTATGACAATTGCAAAAAAAAAAAAGTTGGGACCACCTTCACAAAAAAATGAACTTTACATTTGTGTGTGTATATGTTTGTGTTATTTAACATATTTTTATATTAATTTGTATAATAATTTAAAATTAAAGTAAAATTCGTTTATTTTTGGTTGCGTGTTCCCCTATCCCTATTTACTATGTTAAAATGACCTCGTTTAACGCTTTGTCATCTAGGAACACATCCCATGTTAAGCGGCATCTTATTGTATTAATAAATTGGATTTTTAAAGATTTTCCATTTTTTTTAATTCTAATTATAAGAAATATTCAAACTTCTAAGAAATTGTTCTTTTTAAAATAATTTTTAGCATTTGTAGTAGCCTTAATTATAAAATAAGCTTTAAAATTTGGCTGATTATGACAGTTACATCCTAACAATTTTTATTTTTTTTCCTAACCGCTTCTATTGCAGGATAAACTTCAGTTTGATTTGTTTGTAGGATTGGTTTCTTCCAGTTTCTTTCAATATAGAGTAGTTTTTATGCCATTTAGTGTTAAAGCTAAATATTTTGATTTAACTTTCAATTAAAAAAAAATTGTGCAAATAACATTTTAAAATTTTGTCGATAAGTTACAATTGTCTCTCCCTGAATTAACTAAAATTGAAATATCTTTCTTTAAATACATTGCTTTATTAATTTATTGGTTCCAGACCATAAAAACTAGTACAGTAGACCATTGATTATCAGAAACAATTTGGGACTGGGGTTGTTTGGATAACTGATCATTTATGAAAAAATATATTAAACAGAAAATTGTGTTGTATATATTTTGAATTGTACGTCTTACAAATTCATACCTTACCTACCTTACATAAAGTAGTACATTAAAGTAGGCCTACAGTTTAGGTTGGTAGGGAGTGCGCTACAATGCCACAGCACTAGCGGAAATTTGAATTTGCTTATTGAAAACACTTTCAGTTAATCGATGTTTTGGTTGATTGTTATGCGTATAATCGATGCTCTACTGTAAGTAATAAAATCTTCCAATTTTTTTCTTTCATATGAACAGTGTCTTTTTCCAGAAATGTATCTATCCTTTAAAACCAAATTGGATATCTACATACCTTCAATACTAAATCCTTGGCTGATGATGTCACTGTAGCAATGTAATATATGCATAAAATTGGGTGTATATTAATAATAGTATAAGGTATTGTGTACCAAGATATTTTTTCATAAATAGTCTGATCAAGCCTTACATCAAACATTATAGTACACTTTCAGACTATAGCAGTAAAATCTCGATAATGACGTATGGAACAAACAGTGTCAGATTAAGAAAATTGCCATATTATTGGAAGTAAGAATAATTCAATGGCTTAATTAATTAATCCTATGGGATAGACATTTACATGCATGTTATGTTTTTGATTAATACAATGCATTATTTCAAGAAAATATGGAAGAATAATCATGTTACTGTATTTTAGTTCTTTAAATGAAAATTTTAAAAGGACTGTTCTGTCATTTTGTAATCCAACTATGCTGCTTTTGCTGTTAATGAATGTTGCCAAGTTGCTGGATTTCCACAAAATTTAATGGAAAATTGGAGTGATTGTCTGAAACTTTGTGGAAGATAAAATATAAAACTACTCACAAAATACAATAAAAGGAATTAAAATGGTAATGCAGTACCATTTTGCTTATGTGCGCATTAAAATACTTTGAATATTTTGGATTTTATTAAAAGGCTTGTTCTGTTTTTCCTTATAGAATACGTGATGATCATTACAAAGAACAAAAATGTTTACTTATACAAATGTCTGTCCTTTGTAATGATCCTCTATGTATTTTGTAAGGAATACAGAACAAGCCATTGAATACATCTAAATCTAAAGATTAGATATATTTCGAAGTGCACATGCACAAATAATACCATGTTATAATTTTTATTCCTTTTTACTAGTTATGTTTTTTGTGTAGTTATTCTAAACAATCATTTTTGTTGTGAAGGTAAAATGTTTTTTGGTAGGAAATTTCAGGATTATTTTATATTTATGCAGTATTGTATTAAATTAATTAAAGGTAATGTCACCTTATGCTGCTCAAAAAAGTACAAGCCTAACAATCTAAATCTTGCGTAAGTTAGGTTTTATCATGTTGTCTTTAGTAGGAAGTGTTCAAATTTAGTGGGAAGTGGAATTTGAACTAGAAGAAAGTAGTTGGCATCAATGGTGCAATACCTAAATTAACTAATGTTGGATTATTGTATGTCAGACTAGCAAATGGCCACATTACCAAGATTGTACCATATTATAGAATTTTAATTCGTTGTTAATTTGATCTTGAACTGCATTTCTAATAGTCGCACCCTAGATGTGCATAAACTTTATTTTCAGAGGAATTTAGGGTGACTGAATGTGTTTACTTTTTAAACTGTAATACAAATCTAAGGCATGCACCAAAATAATTCAATAAGAGTAAAAAACTTTTTGGTGTTAAAATGAAAATTTTATTCATCTTTTTAATGCCAAACTTTTTACTGTTTTTTTTAAACTGAATTTATATTAGTCTAAACTATTTATACAGGTATAAGAATTTTCATGTGAAGTGCAATGATGGATAGATAATTTTTGTACTTAATTTTGTAACTGGAGTTTATCTTCAAAATAGTCTTGCATTAGAATTGCACAACTAATCAATATAAGAATTTTATTTAATGAATTATAATACTGTATATCAAAATTTATTTTATAAACTGGCATGCATAAAATTCAAATGTGCTTGACTATAATTTCATATAAAATGTGGCATTTTAAAGTTTTTTGAAAAATGTTCAAAATTTTATCAGTTTTTAGCAGCCAAGTTTTTTTAATTTGATTTTTTACAATAACACTCTAAAAAATAAAGATTGAGACTAGGATGTCCCAATACCACAAGTATTGCTATCAGAATCACAAGGAAAGTATAGATACTGGTATTGGTATTAAAGTAGCGATACTGTCCTGCATTAAGTATCAAAACTGGAAATCTTGTCAGATGTTGCTGTTCAATTTGTCATGTTGCCTTCCAGTTTTTATTGCTGAGAAGATACACCTAGCCCTCTTTTTGCAAGGTAGATACATTCAAGAGAATGCTGTGAAAAAATTGTAAAATGTACAGTACATGATTCTGTAGGAAAATGCTCAATAGGATTGATCCACAACTTCAATGGCACAAAAAAATAAGTAATTTACAAAAAACAAGCCTTTTTATTTTAACATTATTTGTATGTAAATATAGCAAAACACAAGGTAGCATAGGAAAACCAACATATTGCATTTTCTGATGTACAGTACTCTACATATACTAATGTACTGTGTATAAAAAGATGACTCTTGATTTCAACAAAAAAGTAATTTAACTTTATTAACAATAACACAATTTTAATGGAAAGTTAAATTTAAAAATTTTTCCCTGTGTAAAAAAAATTGATTGCATAAAAAGACTGTTAATTTTCTTTTGATGGCTATGTAAAAAGAGGGATATGTGTACTGTACTCATTACAATGAACTTGTGCTCACTCAGCCTTCATTGTAAATGAAGGCTGAGTGAGCCCCAGAACAGCAATTAATAGTTTTTGCTTACCCTGGGGAATTGAATCCCAGCTATCTAGATAAGAAGTCAGTGTAAACTGAAGTACTGACTGGTATTCAGTTTACATTCATAAGATTTCTTATGTACACAAAAGAAGTCCCAGATCTATAGTCCTGTTTAATGGGCTCTGTGGGTACTACTATATATAGGATAGTGGTGGATAAGAAATTGTTGGTGAAAAGGCAAGTCTTTACATTGAGTTCTATATTATTCAAATTTTAGAAGTCAGTTCAAACAAATATACACAAATTGTAGATCATTTTAAACATTGCTGATGGTTTAAGGTGATTAACAAACAAGCACTACATGAAGTTTAACTAAATATTTGTTTCTAAATAGTAACCAGAGCTCTAATCATGTATAGATTCTGGAAATGAAATTTGACATAATACATTTATTGATTTTTGGTCATTAATATTTTTTATATATGTTTATCTTAACCAAAAATAGTATGAAATTCCATTTCAGTTTGATTTAGCTGCAAAATCTGGTTTCAGGTAGACCTTACCTGTCTGTGAAAAATGCAACACCCCCATATCTGATACCGAAGGAAAAGTATCTGTATTGAACCAAAACATAGAGTAGAGAAAGTACTTTGTATCGAAGGAAAGTCTTTGTTTGGTGTCGGAATGTGTCTAACTGGGACTGCTTCTATAATAAACCTATAAAAGTATCCGTTATGATAAAATTAGAAAATATGTTTAAAAAAAATAATTTCTAAAGATTAAAAGACAGCTAAGATACATGCAGAAGAAACTTAAAATTGTTTTCTTTGTTTATAATTTAGAAAATAAAATTAAAAATTCTTAATTTTCTAATAGCTTTTTCCTGATTTTTCTTATTTTTTCAAAGTGATTTGTTAGCATTGCAAATATGTAAATTTTTATTTTTAAACTAATCATTGCATTCATATAACTAACTGAAAAGTTTTAAAAAATTTTTACTATTCAACAGTATTTTGATTCAACTTAGCATCTAGAATTTAATACTATGTTTTTAAAATTTATTTTTTTGAAAAGTTGCTACTTTCAATTTAATAAACTTTTGATTTTTTTTAACTTTTATGAATCCTTTATAATCATTTAAATGTCAGTTTTAAATTGATTTTAAAATACACAACAAATTTAAATAGATTAACTATTTACATTTTTGCTTGAGTGAGACTATCTTAATTTTATCATATTTATTTATTTAGTTTGTTAATAGGTTCTTCAAACATTCTGTAATTTACATACTAAAAACTGCTGAATATAAAAACTAGACAATTTTGCTCTCAATTTTTTATGGCTAAACTTTACAGTTTAAAACTTAACAAACCAGACAGTTGCTGTCTGATTTTATTAGTTATTTAAAGAGTTGTACACTTTGTAAACTTTGAGTTTTAAATAGTTGTGAAAACTTAGTGGATTTATCCTTATTTGGAATATTTCTAATCATCCAAACTATATTATTGACAACTGACATTTCACAAATAAGTCCCTTTATTCAATTAACTGAACTAATTTTGTCATGTTTTTTCAAGGTTTGATTTTTGAAATTTGCTAGTTGGATTTTTCTATTTTGCTAAGTTTGTATGAATTTTAATTTATTATGTAAGTTTACTCATGCAGTTTTTTTGGGCTGTAGTCTGTCATTGAATGTTCTTAATTTTCATAAAATATCACATTGTGTTCTATTACAATGGGATATTTTGGGATATGCTATTAATGTCATTTAGTTTCATAATTTTTATAAAATTAACAATTTGAGTAAGAAAATCTAAAAATGCAAAATGTCGTAATGTGAAATAAGGCATGTTAATATATTAGGTTTTTCCCCTGCTTTTAAAGGCAAAAAGTAGGACAATTTCTTATGATACAGGATAAATTTTTTTAAATGAAGCACATATAATGCATATTCTTAACTCTACTATTTCTTTCTACATTTCAAGTGCAGCAAGCAAAGTGAGCAAGCTTATTTATCAGTGACTCAAATTGAAAAATTACAAACATGTTTTGTGGAGTAATGACTTGACTGATTTTAATGAAATTTTGCAAATTAATAGAAATAATAAAATAGTGAGTTATAACTATGCCAAATTTTAAAATTTGACCTAGAACAGATAACAGCAGGTCAAAAATCATCCATATCAAATCAATGGGAAAATTTTGATTGTAAAAACAAACAAGCATGATTACCTGACATTAGAAATACAGCAAAGCTCTTGCCAAATTTTTGTGAATGCAATATTTCTGTTTTTCTCAAAATTGACCATGTATACTTTAACATATTTACATTAATGCACTATACCTTTCATTAAAAAATTTATGGGGTATAATAGTTTTATAATTATTCGGCTGTAATTTGAAAAAATTGTAGACCTATAAATTCTGTCGTCCATCCATTCATTTCTTTCCTTAATCTCAGTTAGATGAAATTTAGATGAAATCTGAGACCAGATATGGAAATCTTAGGAGCATGATGCCCAATTAACTATATACAAATTTCTAATGCAAACTGGAATTTCAATTAAATTCATGTTGTTTCATTTAAAATTTTCTCCTGAAAGGAGTTAATGACTGACCCGACTTTATTGTTAAAGGAAAAGTATGATATACAGGGGCAAGCTGCTACTAATTTGAGGTGGAGAGCACATATTTTAAATTAATTAAAAATGATAGTCACAATGCCAGGTTGAGCAATTATTTACTGACAAAAAATTGCATTATAATTAATTTATAATTAGAATGCAATTTTAGGAAATTTTAGAACAAAAAAAAAAGTAAATTGCTTTTAGTTCCCCCTAATGATTGAATGTGGGTTCTCAAGCCATTGCTGCACTTCAATCAGGGATGAAGTTCTCCTAGTATGTAATGCAAGATCTTGTAATTACTTAATGGTACACTTTAAATTTAGAAATGTAATTTTTTAAAGAAATGAGTCTAGATCTCGGTAATAGTTTTTATAGTATTTAATCATCTATTTATTGAAGATCATGAAGATTTTTGCTTCATGTTTTTCTAAACTGTCATAGCAACATTCTATTAAATATCAGTAAATATTTTTTTTAATTTAACAACATTAACTGTAGGACTAATACATTCATTAAATCTTTTGCTTTTATTTACACTAAAGTAGTTTGGCTTTATTTTTTATACCAGTGATGGCAAACAATGACTGACAATTTCAAGGTATCCACATCAAATATTTAGAAAGTATTAGATTTTGAAACTTTGATATATATATATATATTTTTTTTTTTTTTTTTTTTGCCATCTCTGAGATTGGTGATCAGCAAACATTGTCCTGTGTTGAATGAAAGATGTTCTTATCAGTCCATTCCTTCAGATTGTCCAACCAAATCAACTGTTGCTTTTGCATCTTTTTTCTCCTGTATTTTGCCTGTTAATATCAAATGTGGAGTTTCAAATTCTGTATTTGATATCAACAGACAAAACAGGTCTTTATAAACTATGCAAATATTTCTGTAGTGTGAAAGCAAGATCCTGATATTATAAAGAAGTTTCAAAGGATAGTAATATTATGAACCTTTAGAGAAAAATTATCAAATAATAAACATCACATATTTCCCATGAACAAAAACTACTTGGTTTTTTGTTATTTTCACCTATACAGAATTTTTCTGATATAGATTAAAAAGTTAAAGTAGAATTTTTAAGTATATTTTAATTATTCAAATTTGGTTCACACTTTGGAGTTACTAAATTTCCAGTTCAGTGTTGACTTTCCTTTTGGGAAAAGGTTTTTCTGCCATCACTTGTCTACTTTTAACTCTAATGAAAACAAAATTTGAGTTTATTATTAAAATGGATGATAGTATTAGCCTCTGGTGATTAAAGTTGGTGTACCAATTTTAAAGAGTTGAGTTTGTCATTTCAATGATATCCCATTTCACTTTTTTTTAATCTGTTGATATTTGTAATTACTTTCATTGACTGAAGAGAGAACTTAAAAACATTTTTTTTAATAATCAGAAACAAACATTAAATATTCATTTTCTAGTAGTCCAACTAGTGCATCATAAAAATTAAATTTGGGGCTTCAATTTTGTATTTCTTGATTTTGCGTTAAATGTTTGATTTTTAAGAAGCTATTTTTTTCCCTTTTGAGTTGGATATTCAAAGATTTTAATTTAACATTCACAAGATTGAATATAGTGGGTGAGTTTTTTTATTTTAAATTTTGTAGGCGTGTACACTTGGTTTTATGGATCTAATCTACAAACCTATTCCTTTTTTATAATTTCAGCTTGATTTGATAGTCAAGGTTTCAATATACCATAGAACAGAAATGAATAGAACAACAAAACAATGTTACACTATATGCTTAAAGGATCTTATACTAAAAAAAAGTTTAAAAGGTGGTCAGTCTTTTTTGACTGACTACTTTTTTACAATAATACATTGAAGTTTAATTTGATATTGTAATGAATATTTTTTTCTACAATTTCACATTCAGATTATAAATGATGTTGAAAAATAAAGGCCATGACTTATCCAGGGTTATTTTGGCAAGTCTTTTGGTAGGAAATTTTCATTTAAGAAATTGATGTAATACTAAATTATTATTTATATATATAACAGAGGGAAATTAAATATAAATTATATAAAGCAGAATTGATGGCAATCAATCAAAAGATAACTGCCAGATTTTTGCATTTTTGGATTTGGGATCTTTAGTGTCTAAATGCAAAAAAAATTCAGAGGTTTATTCTATATGTACAGATGTCAGTGTATGTGGGGGTGTGATTTTGCTCACCCTCTTTAAAGCTGTCATTTCTGAAATTTTGCGAGGAGGTTTGTTTATTAGAAGGATTGATGTTAAATTTTGGTGATTTAAAGGTTGAAGGGTGGGGAGATAATGGGGGTTGTGTGTGTCCTGTAAGAACAAAATTAATGACTATTTTGCTTATTCAATTTTTTATAAAAACCCATTCCTACCCTCAAAATTAAGCTTTTTTCCATTAAGCTTTTTGCCTTTAAATAAAATATAGCCAGTTGTTGGTGCCACCAAATATTGCAGAGAAAGTTAAATACTTCATTGCTGGTTTTTCCTTTTGTTAATGAAGGTATATTTTATTTTAATATGCTGTAGACTGCTTTTGACCTATTCTATCTTCTAGGTGCTGATTTTGACTATTTTTAAATCAGTCTTACTAAGCTTAATTTTTTCCTTGGAAAGTCCTACTTTTGTCTTAAAAATCCAGTAGGTACACTAAGATCTGTTTTTTCTATGTTCTAATCTTGAATTTTGTCGGTTTACTTTCATAATCCAATTTTTCATATTGTTAGATGATACCTTGTGTGATCATAGTGTGTGTGTGTGTAAGATGGTTTTCTATAAATCTTTAATTTGCAGCTGTCTTCAAGCCTGTAACATTTTCAATTTAACACCCACTGCAATACTTTTGATTCTTGTTATATGTTTTTTAAACTGATCTTTTCAAAATCGAGTAACTGATTAAACAGATCAAATATAATCAAATAAAATAGATGATTGGCTAGTTTTAAAATTTTGCTGATTCCTAATTTTTAGTATATTTGTTTGTTTCAATAACCTATTAAAGGCCTAAAATCATTTAAAATTCATTAAGAAACCTGTGATAAATGTGTGTATTTATCACAAAAAATTAGGAAGCTTTAAGTGCCAATTTGTCTTTTTTAATGTTTCATTTTTAATCTTTAACTAAATTCTGTAAAATTTTGGAGCTTTTTATCTTTGAAGCACTAGGAGCAACTTTATTTTGCTTACAGACTAATCTCTACTGCATATTATAGTTCAAAGGTACCTTCATTAAATTGGCAAGAATAAAAATTACAGTAATGCATCAATTTTTTGGTTAAAAAAAAACCCTTAGTGCATTAAGAATTTCCTATCAATAGTTTTTTAAACCAACTTTCAGTAAAATAAATTTTAGCTAATTTTATTCTTACTTTTAGATTCTAAGATTTTAAAGATTTTTTAAAGGAAAATTTATATATTTTTTGCTTCATTTTGCTATTGATGACTATACTAAATTTCATGTGCTTTTATATGTATAGAAATTGCTTTTCCAAAATATCTTTTTGCTTTGTATTTAACTGTCTCTCTAGATTATTTGCTTTTTCAAAATCAGTTTAATATTTGCTCCTTCGTATTCAATGTTCTCAGTTTATTCAATTTTATATAAATAGATAGGAAAAATTTTTAAAAACGTGACTTAGATCTGTTGAATTATTTTTTGTTTTGCGTGATCGTAAATGTAATACAGTACTTCCAGGTCATGGCTATTTTCCATATTCATTGTTATTAATGCATTATTACACAGTAGTTTTTTTGCAGTTATACTCGATATTCTCTATTTTATGGGTTTATCGCTCGCTAATATCGTTATGCTAATATAAAACTCTGTAGATGGGATGGTATTACGCGAGTACATAAATTAGCATAAAATTATTCTTGTAGTGTTTGCGGATCGGGAGTTAAAAATTAGACTGGCTATCGTTTTTTTTGGGTTAGCATATTGAACTTATCTTTCGGAACCACATCTTCCGTTGGTTACCGGATCTAATTATATGAACCGCGCCGGTGGTTGGAATACTTCCCTACTGAAGGACCTTTCCGTTTTGCGTCGTAGAGTTCAAGGTCATATCAAACAACTCATTGATCGCACCGTCGTGCGCCTTGTTCGTTAAAAAAAAATACTGTAATAATTTTTTTTAATGTTTGTTAGAGTTGACAGTTAAATTTTACGGGTGGTGTGGCGGATCGGATTTCTTCGTATCTGGTACTGTGAAGGGGGCGTATAGTTAGGAATTTCATAACTGGCTTAATCTACTGTCTCTGTAAACACTATCAACGGTCTTAATTTTCAGTCTGTCGATAGTTTTAAATATTACTAGCGAAATTTATAACTTGTTTTTTATTTCATTGCTCTATTAAGAGCGCCTTAAATTTTATCGATGCAAATTTTAGAAAAATTTTAGAACCAATTTTTTTACAATTTTCGGTTCTTTTACATTCTCAAAATTACCATACTGAATTATATTAAATGCATGGTCTGTAAGCAGACTGTAATTAATTTAATAATCAGGTGTAATCGTTTTTTATACGGTTGATTTATTTTATAACTGTTTAAAGTATGTTACCTTTTTTTTATTATAATTAATGTTTTATTGCTAGTTTGTTTTTTTCTTAATACGAAAGTAATGTATTGGTTTGAATTAAGATTGATTGCTGCTTTTTATAGATTCTCTATAGAAATTCGTAAACATTGCTTTATTAATCTGAATTTATTCGATAATTTATAATGAATTATAAGTTTTTTTTTATAATTATAGAAGTCGCTAAATAAGTACGAAGTTAGTGCGTGATTAGCGATAAATAAATTTATAGAATGTATTTTTATACAGTATTTTTAAATGTCATACTAACTCAGGATAATTTAACAAACATATTTTGTATTATTTTAATCTAGTATATTAAAGTACGTTTGTTACAAGCTTATCAGAAAAGTTATTAGCAGCCACAAAGCAAATTTCGATAGTATTTTTGATAAAAATACGGGATGTCTGTTACAGTGCAGTAATTTTTAAAGATCAAATATTTTGCTTTAAGAATAGCCTATGAAATGCAAGATGTATTATTATAAAATTTGTTTTCAAAAATTAACTTTTTTTACTTTTTATGAAAAGCATTAGTTATTCGTTTTTATAATGCAGATTTGGAAATTTTAATGTCAAATTGTAATTTTCCCCTAACGTTAATTACTAAACTATTAAGTCTAATTTGTCAATTATTACTTTAAATTTAACACGTTTATAAAATTTGGAATAACCTTTTTTTCCCTCTTGGAAATTTCCTGTAGTTTTGTATGATAAAACATGAATATTTTATCTGTGATAGCTATTTAATAATTTACACTAATTAAATAACCAAATTCAGCTGAAGTTCAGTTTATATTTGGCAAACTTATAAAATTATATTCCAAACTTGGCACATCATAATAACAACGTAGTTTAGATAGCCAACACTTCAAAAACTTTTGGCCAAGCATATGACCATTCTTAGCCTATACTTGAAAATTGATATAATAATGTGTAATAGTTTGCTCAGATTTTCAATTTAACAGTATTTTGCTATAATATAATGTTAAAATACAAATAACCTAAACTATGTTGAATTTTCTAATTTAAGTGACTGAAAACATTTATTCTACTTTCTAATAAGATGTAATTTAGAGAGAATAAAACAATTTGATATTTTAGAACGAATACTTAACTGGATTGTAATGTAAGATAAATTTTGAAATTGTTATTTTCACTTGAAAGACTTTTGTAGCCTTAATTGTTTCTATTAAATATTACTATGTACTGTAAGGTCTCCTTTTATGCGGATTATTTTTATGCGATTTTGAAGTTGTGCGGTTTGTATTTCATCCAAAAATTTCTTGGACAAACATACATATAGGCTTGTTTAGGAAGCCGGCGTATAGACAGTCTCCAAAAATCGTGGAACTCTCAAAGCTCACTCCATTTGTTCCACTGACATATAACGTTTACGGATGTAAAGGACAGCTAGATCTACCTTAATCGCTGTAATTCCTAGCAATTTTTGATATAAATGTAATTAAACATAAAAAATACTTAAAACTGAAAAAAAACGAAAGAAATGCGTTAATTTTGAAGAAAAAGCTTCAAAGTTTAACTTCCTTTGTCTCGCCCTTCTGTGAAATTTAACACCGATGAGTCATTGTTTACACATCTGGATGACCTTGAACACAGCTGGAGTTGGATTTCCCGGGGCATTCTCATAGACGTCGCGGGAGGACAAGGGTTTAAAGTAGGGTGAACACTAGCTGGCCGTATATTTTTAAATATTTTTAAAAAATTTGGAGACTTAAAAAACATTCCAAAAATTCAAAAAAAATTTCAAAAAGGCCTTAAGGACCGTGTTTTATGTAACGCTATGTAACCTGCCCGAGTTAACTCGGGCGAGGAACTAAAGGGGTTTTAATTAACTCTTCACATCCAGATGTCAGTGATTTGTTTTTAGAGTGAGCTTTTGCAATTCGGGGATTCCCCTTGTATTACTTTTCAATAAAATAAACTGAATTAAGTTTGAATACAAGTTTATTTTAAGCTTTTATATGAATTTCTTTCAGACATTCGAAGTAATTTATTAAGCAGACTATTTCTTTTAATTTCTGCAAACTTTTTTATGCTGTTTTAAGTTAATTTTAACTCGTTGTTTTGGTTTTATGCGATTTTAGAAAATTATGGAACGTATCCCTACTTTTTCAAGGCAAGTAAAGTCTTTTTTTATGCGAATTTTTTTTATGCGCTTTTCTGTAGAACGTATCCACCGTATAAAACGAGACCTTACAGTACTGAAAATATACTTTGTTTTCACAAACTGTGTGGGGGAGGGAGTGTGTAATTGTGTAACAGTTAGTGGGGAACAGTTGCCCCCATCCCATCTTCAGTATCACTGAAGTCTAGGAGTATAACAGTCAAGGAGTATAACATAATGTTTATATAAACTTGAATTTCAGTCAAAGACTGAAATTCAAGTTTATATAAACATAGTAACATACTAGGGTCAGGTGGAGCAAAATAAGTAATGGGGCAAGTTTTATATCTAAATGTTTTCTAAAATTGACTTCAGTTTTTATTTTGGATGAATGTCAATGAAATGTTTTATCAAAACTCTGAAACTGCTCTTCACAATAGCTATTTTAGTTTTTAGCAAGATTTTTATTGTTATAATTTTTTACAATTACGGAAATTTGAGATTATTTGCAATTGAAATTAATAGTGTTGCTTTAAGATGAATAGTTTCAAACTTTTTTAAAATATAAAACTTTACCTAACAGTAGTTATTTATATTAGTAATTATAAGTTTAGACTTGATGTATGGAAAATGAAAAATTTTGAGCATATTTGGAATGCTTGTTTTACTGTAAGATCCCTGGGTTTACTCAAATTGTAATGTCTTTTGTTCAAAAATTTTGGATTGTTGATATTTCAATTCCTACCATTTTGATTATAACTAATTGAGCTTTGATTATGAATAATAGATTTTAGTTGTTAGCTGTTCCTATTATGAATAGAGAACTGATAAATATATTAACAATGCTTACTCACTTAACAGAACTATTAAAGTTCTCTTGCATTTTATAGAAAAATAACTCAGTTTTATTTATTTGCATCAACAAAAATCTTCAGAAAGTATTAGATGAAGTAAAAATTTAATGTTAACATACACAATATTGCAAAACAGCATGATATACCTTAGTTTATTGTTGAAACCTTTTCTGGATGCAGGCCACAAGTGAACTTTATAGCTTCTGGTGGGTTGCATGCAATTTTTTTTTTATATTGCATATTTTATAAGCCTACTGAGTATCAACATCATAATTGCCAATACACTAGATACTAAAATAGTTTGCATATCATTAGCATATAGTTTCATCTTTTTTATTGGTCAAGTTTAGTCTGAATGTTAGTCTTGAATTTCAGGTTAGGATTTCATAATGGCATGAGGTAGAAAATGCAAAAATAAATTACATTGCCAAAGCTTTGATGGTGCATATTAGGCCTTGCATGCTGCATCCAGTCCACAGATCATGAATGGTCTGTTGTTTGCTGGTCTAAATGTATCGTAACTACCTGGCCGTAAAGAAATAATTTTGTTAGAAATTGAAGATGTAATGGCTATTCCTGATTTTGCTGCATCATATTCAGTAATTTCTTGAACCAACTATATATCACAAATGTCTACTTCACAACCAAGGAACAAGTTGAAAGTTAACAAATAAGCATTTGCCTATTAAAAGTAAAGTGAATGATAATTAACTTAATCTTTTGGTGGAAGCCCTTTTAGAATTTTCTAAGAGGACATACCAGCTATTACACCATATATATTATATAACTTTTTTGAAAATATGAATAAAATAAGAGGGAATTAATGTTAGATATTTTTATTAAACAAATGTAGTTATAAAGCATCTATATAATTAACAATAGGTCACTCCATCTCATCTGTTGCTCATCTTCACACATAATTCATTTAGTGTTTTTTTGCAGACATTTTTACTACATTCTTGACAGATTAATATTTTACTATTGTTTTCTACAAAAGTCATCTGTCTAATCAGCCAATTGTTTGGAGTTACTGTCTTGATTATCTTCTATAATCTCCAACTCTTCTGACTCAGTTTGTCAGTATCTTCCGGCTGCTCTCATTTTTCCTATAAATTTTCTCAACTTATTGTGAAGCACCATCCAACTCCTCCTGGGTAAAAGCTGTATAAGCTAGAAAAAACAAAAATCTAGGCATCCCAAAAGCTGTTTGCAATATTTTCAAACTAATAGAAGACTAAGAATTCATTGAAACTGTGTCTGCACCTCTTCGATGTCGCGTCAGGATGAACCACTGTGCCTGTTTGACAGTGGTATCCCCTAGTTTCTAACAAAAACAATTTGCCATCGCGGCAAATTGTTTTTGTTAGAAACTAGGTCACATGAGTGGTTGCATGCGTAAATGATCAGATTCTGGGTGGAGGACTGAGACAGTGTGATGGAAGTAATGCACTTGGAGACAAGTTATACAAACACACATACTCGTTATATGTAAACTTTTAAGAAAAAATAAAGGTTAGTAAAATAAGTCTGAGCAAATTAGGAAATTCTAGGCACATAGATGTGATAACTCATGGCAATTTTTATAAAAATGATTGTACAGATGCCACTGTGCAATGGATAAGGGACTGAGTCCAAAATGTATCTTGTAAAATATGGTACTTTGGAGAAATAAAGTACTTTTGCAAAAAAAAAAACAGCCAAGATGTGTATGAGTGTTCACAATAGAGCACATGGGGATAAGTATTTTTTGTAGAGGAGTAGGGATGTGGTGTTTGTGGGTTGGGTTGATAAGTTCTTGAAGATAGTTTGTATTCTGTAAATCCAGTGTAGAAGATATGGTCGTAGATGAGAGGGATGAAGTATCTAACAGAGGTTTTGGAAAGATCCATCAATGACGCAAAGCCGATGTATCTGGCTATAGAATAAATCAATGTCTCTGAAAGGAGTAACTGGGGCACACACTAAAGATTGACCTGCTTGAGAACTGATGACGACTGACTCAACTGGCCGCTAGTTGTCATATTAAATGCCAAAATCGGGTCAGAAGGTTACAGGAAAGTGTCAAAAGACACTGAGAACATGTAGGAAGAGATGCTCCCAGGTATGAAAGTTGTCAGATATTCCAGCTGACAGTTATATTATTTAGTTTACATTGTTTAATTTAAAATCTGGGTTCTCACAACCCTAAGCCATTAAATAGATATTTGTGATGGATATGCAAAAAAAAAGCTTTCAAATATTTAAAAATAAATAAAATTAAATGCAAATTATATTTACATTGCAAGGTGCATAGCAAGTACACCACAGATAAAAATATCACCTTGTTTAAAGCTGGTTTAAACAACTAAATGGTTAGAAACATAACCACTTTACATGTAATGAACTGATAATACCAAAGTGTACTTCTTCACCACCTATGTACTGTACAATGTCTTAAACAAGTAGACATTGTCAAAATTGTGGCAGTTTACTGTGAGCATGCCCTCCAAAGGGAACTCTTGATCCTTGACTGTGAATATTGCTAAAAGTACTGCTGTTTTTATCTTGATTAGCACAATCATTGAATATTCATTTCAATAACCACCCTTTACTAATCTTTAACATGCAGTCTATTTT
The DNA here is from genome assembly GCF_000671375.1 of Centruroides sculpturatus. Taxonomy (NCBI): domain Eukaryota; kingdom Metazoa; phylum Arthropoda; class Arachnida; order Scorpiones; family Buthidae; genus Centruroides; species Centruroides sculpturatus. The sequence goes on from NW_019384565.1 coordinate 511,234, forward strand.
ATTAACATAATCTAACATAATTCATTTCAATATTCTTTGAATGATTATTCATATGTTAAGTGCAATAAAAAAATGAGTTATAATAAAATTTTTCTCCTGAATTACTTTATTCATACTCTAAGTACTCTTACTTAAAATTTGTAAAATTAAGTATGCAAAATTAGTATGCACAACAAAATATTGTAAACACTAATTCTTCTGCAGAAAATACTGATTATATTTGAAAGTTAGTTTTTCCCAAATTTAAAATTAAGTTACTACATTAACATCTGGATGACAGAATAGCTAGTCTATTGGATTAATAACTTTATTTTCACCTGTATACATTAATTTCTTATATTTCAAACCTCATTCCCTCATCAACAAGTGATTTGCATCATAATAAAAAAAACGTAGGTAATTTTTAATTTTACAGTAATAAGCTTAAAATTTAAAAAAAATGATTACATAAAATGATAATTGATAACTTTATTTTGAACAAATTTAAAAAAAAGAGATTTATATATCTTCACTAATCATAAATTAACATTTATTGTAATTCCACAATGTTTATGAGCAATAAAATTAGAGCTAATTTGTAATTGTTTGGAAATATGGAGTTGTTTAAAATGAGCTCTAATTTTGTAACTGAAGCTAATTATTTTATCTTAAAACATTTTGCAAAAATTCTTAATATATATATTTGAACAGAAATTTTAAGTGTTCTATCATTTGTAAACCAGAACTGCTACTGCCTTTTATTGTAATAAAAGCAACATTTAACAAATTATTGTTGACATATGTAGAATTCATTGATAATGTATTATTTGATAGCACACACAGAATCTTATATTAACATATTTATGGTAGATGTATGTTGTGTAAGAATAACTGTTAAGGAATATTTCAGAATAATTTGTTGCTCTATTCTGAATATTGTCTTACTTGTGAGAAGTAGCTTAAATTAGCCATATTCAAATTGCTATTGGCAATAAGGAGTTATCTATAGAAGGATAACTGAAATAATAAATTTGTTTGATGCTTATTCAATAAGTATTTAAATATTTTCAGAAATCATAAATTTAAGTTTGAGGATTGAGTTTTGCTGTTTCTCAACTAAATTTTTAAAGTTAAGAATTGAAACATGGCTTTCTTTGTTTTTCAAATCTTTGTATTTAGAAGTCAGTGCTTCTACTACTTGTTTGAAGTTCAAACTGTTCTGTGATTGGATTGGTATTTATAACATGACTAACAAGTGATGGGTACTAAGTTTTAGCACTAGCTTCAAAAGTTAAACCTTTGCCTGTTGACAATAGAAAATCATTCTTTTAAAATAGTGCCTGATTGGTAATTAAACATTAGAAATCATAAATTTTAGTTTGAATTTCATTTGTTTTGGAACTGGTTAGGGAAATTGCAGTTGACAAGATGCTTGGTAATTGTGTGAAAGAGATGATTTTTGAAGGAACAAATATCCTGAAGGTTTTGTTAATTTTGTTTAATTTAAGATACATAAACATTGCCTTTTTGACATAACTGTTTTGCTGGTTTTTTATTTTGTAATGGATGCATTAAGTGTAATGATCTAATTCAAAATAAAAATTTAACTTTGAAATCTATATTTTAATTCATTGCATAAATATATTAAAATGGCAATACAACATAGTTATTGGAATATAAATGTAATTAATATCGTTTGGCATTAAAACTTCTTAATTAAAACAACAAATAAATGCTTTCAATGGTGTATTATCTTCCTCAGGAAAACTAAGTATAATTGAGCATTGAATATTAGAATGTGTAACAAAAATTCAAGAGAACATAAAGGCTTGACACACACTTTTTTCTTAACATTTTTGCATTCAATATGTTAAGAATTTAAACTTCAGTTTATTTTTTTTTTTTGTACTGTGAAAAAGTTTATTAATATATTTTAAAATACAGTGGTATCTCAGTATACGTCTGCTTTAGAATATGTCCAATTCGGAATACGTCCTGTTTGGACGAAACAAATTTTGCTTGGTATAAGACTTTTGTTCGGTATATGACTTAATATAATTATACGTGCCATTTATGAACAAGTAGCACTATCGGTGTACTAGACCAGACTAGACGTTTGCTGTGCACAGTTTATAACAGGGGTGGGCAAGCAAGAGTTCAGTGGGAGCCGAAATGTAGGTTTTGCAAAATGCGTGGGAGCCTCAATTCTGTATTTTTTATTCTATACCACGATTTTATTATATAACTAGCTGTTACCCACGACTTTGCCCGCGGTGGTTTTGCAAGCAAACCCCATTTATATTCACTATTTCAACAATCATAGTAATTGTTACATAACACCTACCGCTGAAAATAATGAGAATTGCCAAAAATCAAATTAACTATTTTTAATTTGATCAATCGTTCTATAATCAAACCAATATGCAGTAACAAATTTGAATTTAAAATGGTTCAAACATTTGGTTAAAAAATCGAAATAGATAAAAATGTTTATAACAATGTCTGAAATGTTATCAATTTAATACACCTAAGTACTCAATGAAGACTAAACATAGTTGAAAACAAAAAATTGCATCTAAAATAGTGCAGTAGAAGCTGTTCTTCTGGTTAAGTCTTAATCCTCTCCCTCTCCCCCACGGGGGAATTTCGAAAAATCCTTTCTTAGTGTGTGTTTTCATGATGTACCCTAATTGTGTACTAAATTTTACCTCTAGGTTCAGCGGTTTGCTCTGGGCGATGATGAGTCAGTCAGGACAAGCAATTTTACATATTTAGATATAAATATAATATAATACAAAAACAAATGTTTATTTTTTTATAATTAATATATTTTCACAAAATTGTGGAAATAAAATTGTAAAAATAATAATAAAAAGCAGAAATGAACACTTTCAGCAAGAGCCACATGTAACTCAGAGCTGCATTTGCCCATGCCTGGTGTATAACTGTTAAATTTCTTCTGATTTTAATTTGTAAGTAAAATTTTATTATTTTTATTAATCATGAATTGCAAAAAAGCAAATGAAAAGCAACAGAAAACTAAAAAAATGACCAGAATCATGATGGAACTGACGAGATTGTTGAGAAATATGAAGGTGGCATGTGTGTTTGAGATTTTAACTGTTGCATACTGTATTCCGAGAACGACAATATTGACAACCGTGAAAAATAAAGACATTATTAAATCTGCTAACATTGAGAAAGGGGTTAAATCAATTTCTAAACAGAGATCGAAGACATTAGATCATGTTGAGAAATTGCTTTTGCTTTGGATAACTGAAAAACACTGTGCTGGAGACAGCGTATCATAAGCAATTATTTGTGAGAAAGCTAAAAAGATACATGCTGATCTCATGAAAAATCAAGCAGGAACTAGCCAGGAAAGTGAGGTGTTTCAAGCCAGCCATTTTTTTTTTAACATGAGAATGGATTAATCATTTTTACATTACTTCTTATGGGAAAGGTTGGTTTGGTATAAGTCCAAACATCAGGAATGGATTAAGGTTGTATACCCAAGGTTCCACTGTATGCAGTTGAAATGGGACAGATGGTGGAATATCATCATGGCAGAAATCATATCCATGAATTGCTTTCAATTCTAATAATTGATGTATTAATTAGAATTTAATTCTGATCATAATTTAATCCCATGAATTCCAAGAGCATTTGTTTTTAGAACTAGATTCAAACCTTAAACCTGAACTCAAATATAAACAAACATCCCTTTTACACTAATGTTACAAGAAAGCTTTAATAGTGCTTTAGTTATCCCTGAAGATAAGCAAACAAAATATAAATGTTAAAACAAAACATTTTATGTTAAATGTTCAAAATCCCAAATTCAGTGTTCAGTGTTACATGAACAGACAATTTTGTCCTTTTTGGNTGTAACTCAGAGCTGCATTTGCCCATGCCTGGTGTATAACTGTTAAATTTCTTCTGATTTTAATTTGTAAGTAAAATTTTATTATTTTTATTAATCATGAATTGCAAAAAAGCAAATGAAAAGCAACAGAAAACTAAAAAAATGACCAGAATCATGATGGAACTGACGAGATTGTTGAGAAATATGAAGGTGGCATGTGTGTTTGAGATTTTAACTGTTGCATACTGTATTCCGAGAACGACAATATTGACAACCGTGAAAAATAAAGACATTATTAAATCTGCTAACATTGAGAAAGGGGTTAAATCAATTTCTAAACAGAGATCGAAGACATTAGATCATGTTGAGAAATTGCTTTTGCTTTGGATAACTGAAAAACACTGTGCTGGAGACAGCGTATCATAAGCAATTATTTGTGAGAAAGCTAAAAAGATACATGCTGATCTCATGAAAAATCAAGCAGGAACTAGCCAGGAAAGTGAGGTGTTTCAAGCCAGCCATTTTTTTTTTAACATGAGAATGGATTAATCATTTTTACATTACTTCTTATGGGAAAGGTTGGTTTGGTATAAGTCCAAACATCAGGAATGGATTAAGGTTGTATACCCAAGGTTCCACTGTATGCAGTTGAAATGGGACAGATGGTGGAATATCATCATGGCAGAAATCATATCCATGAATTGCTTTCAATTCTAATAATTGATGTATTAATTAGAATTTAATTCTGATCATAATTTAATCCCATGAATTCCAAGAGCATTTGTTTTTAGAACTAGATTCAAACCTTAAACCTGAACTCAAATATAAACAAACATCCCTTTTACACTAATGTTACAAGAAAGCTTTAATAGTGCTTTAGTTATCCCTGAAGATAAGCAAACAAAATATAAATGTTAAAACAAAACATTTTATGTTAAATGTTCAAAATCCCAAATTCAGTGTTCAGTGTTACATGAACAGACAATTTTGTCCTTTTTGGGACAAATTTATAAAAATAAACTTTTTTCTTTTTAAAATTTAGTTTACTTAACTAATGTATTTAAATGTTCTTAAGCAAGAAAATCTTTCTTAAATGAATGTTAAATCTCACTATTATTGTCCTTTGTTTTAGATTGAGTTCATGTCATTAATAAAAATTTTTCTGCAAAAAATTTTCTCAATTTAAAATTTAGCTGTGTCAACTGATACTCCTTATTTCCCCTAATGCTACAGTCCACAAATTCCTTCTCTTATAACATTACCTGAAATACTAATTAGTTGTTTTTAGTATCTGTAAAATACAGCTTTTCCATTTTCTATTTGTCTCCATAAAAATTCTTGTATTATGGATATTTCCTTTTTACTATTTGTGCAGTAGTATTTCACATTTTTAGATGAAAAATAATGACTTGCTAGTTTTAATATTTGAAGATGATTTAGAAAACCTTAAGAACAAAATAATGTCTGAAAATAAGATGCAGAAAGTGCTTTGGTTTTTTTTGTATTTAGAAAAATATACAATACTTTCATTTTGAGCTTTAATTTTTTTCTGCTAAAAACAAACTTTTGCAAGCATTTTTTAAATTATGTAGTTCTGTTACTAAGTTAGTGATAAGAGAATGTATTAAAACTTTTTAAAAAGTTTGATAATTTAATTCCTTTAATTAAATTAATATATTTTTTCAATGGTGTATTATCTTCCTCAGGAAAACTAAGTATAATTGAGCATTGAATATTAGAATGTGTAACAAAAATTCAAGAGAACATAAAGGCTTGACACACACTTTTTTCTTAACATTTTTGCATTCAATATGTTAAGAATTTAAACTTCAGTTTATTTTTTTTTTTTGTACTGTGAAAAAGTTTATTAATATATTTTAAAATACAGTGGTATCTCAGTATACGTCTGCTTTNGGATTATTTATCATTCTAAAAAGGCTAATAATCCAGCAGTTTGACATTAGTAATTGAATCACTAATGAATATATTATATATACATTGTCAGAATACATTTTACATACATACTTTTTGGAATTTTGCACAAGTTTCACTATGTCAAATAGACAAGCATAAAATTTTGACAGCATGAATGTTTTTGGAAGTAGTCCTTTTTAAATGCTTTCAAACTTTATGAAATTTTCTAGTTTTCAGTTTTAATGTATAAATTTAAGTAACTAAATCATTAACACAATTTATTTTTAATACATTAATTTTTAAAAATGTTCTATTGAAGTTCAAAAGCTTAATGCATGATTTAAAACACATTCGATTTTTTTTTCTGTAACAATATTCTCAGGTAAAAATTAAAGTATTGCTTTTTCCTATGATTATCTATATGCATAGTTAACTTTCAAAATGTTATTAAAGAACACTGCATTAACTTATATTTTGTTGTTTAACTTAATATCCTGGTTACTGAATTTTGTTTTCTGAAAATGAATAATTCAAAATTATTTTTTCAGATTTACTTCACTGTACAAATGAACCAAATGTATCTATACCTCAACTGGCCAATTTATTGATAGAGCGAACACAGCATTCAAGTTGGGTTGTAGTATTTAAAGCTTTAGTTACTGTACATCATTTAATGTGCTATGGAAATGAGGTATGAAATTTATTATAAAATCCTTTTATTTTTACATACTATAAAATAACATTTTATTTCAGAGGTTTACTCAGTATTTGGCCTCAAGTAATTGTACTTTTCAACTCAGCAATTTTCTGGACAAAAGTGGTGTACAAGGTTAGTAATTTGATATTTAAAATTGCATTAAAAATACCGAAAGCTTTGGCTAACAAAAACTTAAACTGAAAGGTTAAGAGTTTTAATTTAAGGATGTTTGTTTTATTTCTTTTTGTAAATTTGTTCTCTAATAACAAATTTTAATTGGAGTAAATGAAATTTAATCTGTGATCTTTGTTACTATAAGCTAATATTAAAAATTATATCTAATCTTAAGATTTCATACATTTTGATTTTTCTGTAACAAGATAACCGTTTTTATTGCAGAATAATCTAAATATTCTGAAAACTTAACTGGTTTTTGTAAAATTTGAATTGCTACGTTAGGAAAANCAGTCATGAATTGAGTCTGTAAACAATAGTTCCGATATTCCAAAAGAGTTTAATATTCTTCGAATTTTATATTGCCATAACTGTTTATTATTGTTGTTTTTACTTTGTTTTACCATTACTTTCAAAATGTTATTAAAGAACACTGCATTAACTTATATTTTGTTGTTTAACTTAATATCCTGGTTACTGAATTTTGTTTTCTGAAAATGAATAATTCAAAATTATTTTTTCAGATTTACTTCACTGTACAAATGAACCAAATGTATCTATACCTCAACTGGCCAATTTATTGATAGAGCGAACACAGCATTCAAGTTGGGTTGTAGTATTTAAAGCTTTAGTTACTGTACATCATTTAATGTGCTATGGAAATGAGGTATGAAATTTATTATAAAATCCTTTTATTTTTACATACTATAAAATAACATTTTATTTCAGAGGTTTACTCAGTATTTGGCCTCAAGTAATTGTACTTTTCAACTCAGCAATTTTCTGGACAAAAGTGGTGTACAAGGTTAGTAATTTGATATTTAAAATTGCATTAAAAATACCGAAAGCTTTGGCTAACAAAAACTTAAACTGAAAGGTTAAGAGTTTTAATTTAAGGATGTTTGTTTTATTTCTTTTTGTAAATTTGTTCTCTAATAACAAATTTTAATTGGAGTAAATGAAATTTAATCTGTGATCTTTGTTACTATAAGCTAATATTAAAAATTATATCTAATCTTAAGATTTCATACATTTTGATTTTTCTGTAACAAGATAACCGTTTTTATTGCAGAATAATCTAAATATTCTGAAAACTTAACTGGTTTTTGTAAAATTTGAATTGCTACGTTAGGAAAAAGGTTCAGAAATTTTGTTTAAGACTTACAGCAATTTGCTATATTAAATCTGATGGAAAGTTTCAAATTCTTTCAAGAGTTTATTTTCAATATTATTTATGTAATTAAGGGTTATGAAAATTGTTATCATCTTTGTAACTGAGTAATAAAAAGAAGGCTTTCAGAAAAAGCCATGATTAATTTAAATTTAAAAAATTTAGTCAAAATCTAGTCTTAGCTTAAAAATTGAATATAGCATTGAATATCTAAATTAATTTTCTGAACAGTTAAAATTTCTGAAATTGAAATAAATGCAATAGAACATAAAAACAAATCCTGAATTAAATTCTTGAATTTGCACAATTTTGTGCAAATTCAAGGGTAAGCAATTGGGTAAATTTTGCTATTAAATTCTTGTAGAAAGAAAAATTTCAATTTACCATCCTTATCTAAGCATTGCTAATTTCATGTGCACATTGTATGTTAATAATATAACTATGCTGTCCCAAAACAAATTAAAATTGCTTTTAACATTTTATGGTATCATTTGAGTTTTTTTAATATAATCATTTCATGGTCAAAATGAGAACATGGCTTATTGAAAGAGTATTTGACATTTATTAAGGTTCTTTTTTAGTAGAAATATTTGCATTTTATAATTAGTTTACAGGTAACCGCCATATAACACGGCACTTCTATAGCATGGATTCACTCTAAAATGGTTCAAGAATTGGGTAAAACCCTCGTACAACATGAAATGTAATAAATTTTCACACATTTAATAATTTTCGTGAACTATTTAGTACTTAAATATGTAAATTTACTTTTCCCACCTTCTGTCGATACACGTGGTCCTTCTCGAAACTTGTTTCAGTGTTGCCAGATTTCAACACTTCTGATTTTGGTGTTTTCAGTTTTTCCCTTATTCCATACTTGCTTTATTCTTCATAAGTGTTTAGCACCATATAAGGAAATTTATAAAGATATTTTAACTAAAAGCAAGCAATCTAGAATAACATATTTTTTGCAAAAGGTAGAGCATGGATCTGAAGATAATGCAGAAAAATGCTCAGAGGATTAGGATATCTTGCCAAAAAGAAAATGCCCTTGGTTAATAGTGCTTTGTGATGATGAAGAAAACATTGTTTATTAAAATTTTCTTAAGTAATACATATTAATATAAATTAAAGATATTTATCTTAATTATGAAAATATAATAGCATGTTTTTTAATTTTTGGAATCTAACCCCTCCTTTTGTACTACTTCTTTGTTTCGTATAACATGGATTCACATAACATGGCAATTTTTTGAAATTACTCCAGTGTTATATGGGGGTTAACTGTATTTTGAATTTTTTACAATTTAGCCTTTTTTGGATCTTAATGTACTCTGCATTTCCATTCATATTACTACTTTTTTAAAATTTAAAGTTTTAGAAAGTTTTCAATAAAAATTGAAAGGAAAATATTTTAGCAATTTTCAATTCCAGATCAACTTCTTAGCAAAGTTTGTTCTGAAATAATAATAGGTTACATAAATATACACACACTCACATTCATTCACATTCATTTAAAAACTCATATAAATTTTTTTTAAATACTCAAATTTTTGAAAATACTTGATGTAAGAATACCACATCCTTAAACAGTGGTATCCTCTCATATATATATTTATTAATACTAGAATCACAAAATTATATATATATATATCTTTTGTGATTCTAGTATTAATAAAATTTTTATATTAAAAATACTTCATGCTTTTGTTTCCTTAAATGCATCAAAAATTTTGAGACAAGCTTCTTAATTGAATATAAATAATTTATATTAATATAATATTTTACTTTGATGTATTCATTATTTTAGAAATTTTTATGTAAATTCTAAATGTTATTCACATGTTACTAATTTGCTGATTTTTTTTGTATTTTTAGGTTATGATATGTCAACTTACATAAGACGCTATGCAAAATACTTGAATGAAAAAGCAGTAACTTACAGAACAGTTGCTTTTGATTTTTGTAAAGTGAAGAGAGGGTAAGAATTAAGCTAATTATTTACTGTTAAATCAATATTTAAAAATTTTTATTAATATAGATGTCTAAAATTTATTGACTGCATTAACATAATAAAACATTGTCAGTGCATAAAGAGAGCTTGCTTCTTAAGCCAAAATTTATTATTATTATTATTTTTTTTTTGGCACCATCAATCAAAATAAGTTTCATTTCTACTTTTCAAATATAAACACTAATAGGGAAAGTTTAACTTACAGTAGCATTTTATTATGGACTTTGATGCCCCATAACAATTTCTAATAAAAACAAAAATACAAGGGACAAACCAAAAGCTAAAGAAATAGAAAAATTGAAGTTAAGAAGTTTTTGCAATAAACATTTCAGTTCCTGTATCTAAGCCAGAGACACTAAAAATTTAAACTGACATGTATGATATACTGCAGTAAAATTTATTCAGTTTATATCTAGGCTTCATAAAACAAAATTGAGTATTGCATTGCATAAAATGATTATGCTGGAATTAAAGGATTTGGTGTGTTTTACTGTGTACACCAAAAACAGTTTGGATTTTAACTTAAGTCCAACTGTTATTTCTCTATTTGCAGCACAAATAGAAATCAAATCACTATTTGATGCAAAGTCTTGTGATGGCTATTCTTGTTAACTCGCTTTCATTTTGGTCAATAAATTTTAGATTCCCTATGATATTAATATTGCTATTAAATGAATTTAACTTAATTGATAGTATTTGACTTTTGAATAATTTTAGTAAAATTTAAAAAAATTTTGAGCATGGAAAACTTACTTTCAGATACCTTGTTTAGCTTTATTAGTTAATTGTTAAAAGTATTAAAAGTTAAATTTTTTGGAAATATGGCTTCTAAAATAGTGTTTGTATTTTAAGTAAACCATATAAATTAATGAAAAGTAGCATTCATAATAAATCTTATTATACTACTTATTAGGAAATATTTTCTCAAATTTTGTTTGTGCAATTATCTTTTCTTAATTTATATGAAATACAAAAATTATGAATGCAAATCTGTTTTGTGGCTGCCAGCATGCACATGTATATGTAGAATAGTAAGAAATTTAATCTCTAGATTTGAGAACTTTTTTAATGTGTTAAAATCCAGAATTAAATAGGCTGCCCTTTGTTGTAAGTTTAGGTTTAAAATTTTAGTTCAGATTATTTGTTAGTTTGGCTAAGTAATTGGTTACACTCATTAATAGCATGATATGCAAATATTACTTTATGTAACATTTCTTGTTCTCTATTACAGTAGTTATTTAAATAATAGAAATCTAATCTTTAATGCTACTTTTCATTAACATATAGTAGCACAGTTAACAATTGTATTTGATAGATTTCAAAAATCAACAATATTTTAGATATAGAATGTTTGTTTTAAGAAGTGGGGAACTAAAATGTTAAATATTGTAAAAATCAGTTTTCTTTCAATATTGAAGAGGGATTGGATAAACTAAGAATGCATATTGCTAATTTAAATGTAAGAATTTTGATTGAATTCAACATGTACATATTGTTTCATTATTACCTTGTTAAAGTGTAACTATTTGGACATTTTCTAAAATTAGACTTAAAAACCTGTTGGCCTATGGGAGTAGGCTGAAAACATTTGTTAATAAAAATTCTCAGCAAATGCACAGGTATTTTAGTAAGTTTATAATTTATCTCTGCTGAGTACTTCTTGACTGTTCTTTGAAATACTTTTAGTTGTAAAGTTAATTGTTTAACTTGTTAAATTTTTGAACTTAAACCAAAATAGGTTTTTGTGCATTAATACCCAAAATTCAAAAAAATTTTGCACAGCAACTTGGTCTGGTATCATGCTAATTTCATATTCATAATGTTAGTGAATTAATAAATTAAATAAAATCAATTACAATACTTCAGAGATCTTTTTAATACTTTTATTTTACATATTCTCATGCATGGTTTCTTAAATCCTGTTTAATAGAGAAGTCATTTAATTACAGTAGAGCATTGTTTATCAGAAAGTCAGTTATCTGAAAGAATTTCAGTTGGCAAATTTAAATTTTCGCTAGTGCTGTGGTGCTGCAATCTTTGGCTATGTCTTGGGCTACTCCAATATTTTTTTTGTGTGTCTTTTAGCTGGCGGCACTGGCACTTTTGTGTGGTGTTTTTCTGAGGACTGTCATGCTGAATCGAATGTTTTTGATACTAGATTAACTTCTGAAGTAAATTTTTTTTTGCTTTATATTTTTCAATATATTTATTTTGTTTTGTACAAGATAAAGAAATAATTTTTAACGATACAATAGCCACGATTATTATTTTAAAAAGTTAGGCTTAATATCGACGAAAATTCAGCGTGAAGCAACACACAATGGAGAAAAATTTCAGCATGGGATAAGTTAGTATATTTTTTTCATACATAATCGGTTATCTGAAAAATAAGTTATCCAAACAATCCCAGTCCCCAATTGATTTGGATAAACAATGCTCTACTGTATAGCATTTTGAGAACTTTCTGAATCTATCACTGGAACAGGCTGTTGCTATTCATAATGAAGTTTGAAAAAAGTTATATGAAGAGTATTTCTAAGGCATTGTGTATATAATTCAAACAGTATTGCATTTAATATATAGTTATTATAGCATAACCTCTAAAATTTCTGAATATTTTTGATTTTAATGTTAAATCGTTTTGTAGGAAAGAAGATGGAATATTAAGAACAATGAACACTGATAAAGTAAGATGTTTTTATTATTTTGATTAATTTTTACTACATAATTGTTTGGAAGCTTAGTGTAACTTTATTTTTTTGAATTTGCATTATCAATTTTCAATAAAATGCTAGTTTTTCTAATTTGTATATTTCATATAACCAAAATTGGCCAAAAAGTAATTTGATAGAAATTGAATTAAACTCCAATAATTTTGAGTTTTAGTTAAGCAAATAAATTCAATAAAATTAAACTTATTCAATAATGGGCTTTGAACTAGTCAGTTACCAGTCCAGAATGTTACCATGATCATCTATATTTAACATGCATTAATTTAAAATTAGAATTTTAGTTATTCAGAATGTTTAGTATTTTTCTTTTTAATCATGAACATTTCTTTATGTATCCAACAAGTGTTTAAATTTAATTTCAAGAACAAATTATTAGAAAACTTTGAACTGAAGATTTAGGTAGTTATCTAATGTTAAAAAGTTACAATATTACAAATTTCTATGAGAATTCAAAAAATATTATGCAGATAAGTTTTTCATAAGTTCAGATTTTGTTTTACTAATGTAACAAAATAAGTTTTTTGAAACGATAATTAAACTATTTATTGATGTAAATGATAAAGAAAAATTCTTGAAAGCTTGCTTCTAAAATTTTAAATATTTGTCTTTAATAACATTTAGTTGAATTCTAAGTTTGTGCTCTAGCATTCCTCCTAAAGTGCAGAAAATTTTCACTGATTTGGATCAGACTCATTGATCTGAAAATATATTTCTATTGTAGTAGTGGACACACAATGGAAAATTTTTGACAACAGTAGTTTGTACAAAATAGATAACTAGAACATTTGGAAAGTTCCTCAAAAATAGTGCATTTTTATCTGTACAAAATTAATTCAGTCAGGAATTGGTTTCTGGTGGAAATAAGCAGGAAACATTGTGACAGTCAAAAAATGGTCTCCCTCAGATTTTTACATTTTTTGGATTTGGAACCTTAAAATGTCAAAATACGGGGAAAAATCTGAACTTTTTTGTAAGTATGGATGTTAGTGTGTGAGGGGGGGTGTACAATTTTGTTCACCCTGTTTGAAGCTTAACTCCTGTTCTTTGTCATATTTCTGAAATTTTGCAGTGAGGTTTGTTTATTAGGGGATTGATGCTTTTAAATTTTGGTGATTTGAAGGGGGTGGGAGATATTGGAGATACACGACCCCCCCCCATTAGGATCAAACTTAATGACTATTTCTCGTTATTAGCATTTTACAGTTTTTTTTATAAAATTTATCCCTATCCTCAAAATTAAACTTTTTGCCGTTTTATAATAGTTAAAAATATATATTTTATTTTAAAAACTTTTTATAACAGATAGTGCCCCTGCAAATTTTAAATGTTGCAAGGAAAGTTGAGCAACTCATTGCTGGTTTATTTTTGATGTCAGTTTCACATCTCTAGTTGAAATAATTTTTAACTCCTGAAGTTAGAAAATGTGGCAAATGAATATCAAGGGGACAACAGCACTAAATTTCACCCTAGCTGTTGAATTTTAAATTTTTCCAAGAAAATACAACTAACCTTCAGGCCAATGCTTAAATCAAATTTGGTTGAGATTTGCTTCAGTTTTCTAGAGTTCTGAATAACTACTTACTTTTCAATTGTAATCACTGTACTTCATTTAGCTTTAAGATATTAATCCTTGATAAAAATATTTATCTTAATAAAATACAGAAATATCCACTAGTATTGCATTTGATTAATCTAGGCTAACATAACTGGAAACTAAATCAATTTCTTTTAAGGTCAGACTTTACCTTATAAGTAAGTGGTGGTGATACTTTGTGACATTTTAAAATGCAAAAGGATAGTGTAACTGATTTTACAAGAAAAAGCTAGTTTACAAGAACATTATTAATATTCTCGACAATCCTCCTGTATATTGATAGCTATCAAAAATATTAATAAAATCAAACCTTATTGATACTTTATTTTGTAAATATTATACTACAGGTATACCTCGATTATGTGTCATTCTCGATTATGTCGTTTTTCAAAAAATGTGGAAAAATAAAAATCAAGTTTAAGTCATTTTATTTGACTTTACATCTGTCTGCCACAAATATTGAAGTTGTAATATCACTAGAAAAGTGTTAAAGCACACAAAATCATATTAAAATATGTACATTACTGTAAATGTTAATATAATCATCATAAATCTTAGAGAATGAAACATGAAAACATCTGTGTTTGTGTTGTCATCTTATTTAGCGGTCTTTAAGTGCTCAATATTGGTGTTTTCCACGGTAGCTCCAATATCTATCATTTGGCATCATCAGCCCCACTCGATATTGGTAAATTTAATGTAAATTAGTTTATTTTCTACTGTCGCAAAATAATTTTAATAACTGTTTGTTATTTAACCTTACAAAATCATATTTTATAATGTCTTAGAGCAAACCACATTCACAAATAGAGTCCGCGATGTACTGTAAACATGTACATTTACAAGTATGTACTGTATATACATGAATTCGTAAATTTACATTACTTTTTTTTCTGTACTATATTAAAAACTAAAATTTATTTGTTTGTAAGCTTAAAATATTTTTATTAACAATATGTTATTAAAAATGCATTTATAAATAAAATACAAAACTGGGATTGGTTATTTGTGGTTTAGCCTAGTGAAAAGTAAATTCGGAGACAAATAAATTCGCCTTCCATTGTTTTTTGACTTAAGTTGCCTCTCCTAGAACCAATTACCGACGTAAGGCGAGGTATATCTGTATTTGATTTAGCTATGTGATCAGCTTATGCAATGAGTTTTATTCTGACCAAGTCTATATGAATAGGCATTTAAAGTTTTTCATGGACACTTTTGGTTGGTATACCAATTGAGAATGGGTAACACATCATAAAATTTTGGCTATTAATTTAGTCTTGACAATTTTTAACTTGCTGTATCTTATCTTTAAAATTTTCCTTCAGCTTTTGAAAACCCTTCCCATACTACAACTTCAGTTGGATGCTCTCCTAGAATTTGATGTAAGTTTTTCAAAATTTTTAATTATTTTTATTGTTGGATTTAATTACTGTTGTTATTTTTAGTGTACTTCAAATGATTTATCAAATGGCGTTATTAGTTGCTGCTTCATGCTTTTATTCAGGGATCTTATCAGATTATTTGCTTGTTATAATGATGGAATTATTAATCTTCTAGGTAAGTATAATTTCAAAATCTTTCAAAATAATGTTATCAACAATGTACCCTAAGAACTGATGATCGGTGTGCAAAGATAAAACAACTCTTAAAATTTTTTCACGCATCTGATTTGAATGATTGTTTGAATGGTTGTATTCCAAAGCTTTTACGTTGCATCAGTCATCCATTTAACTCCTGAAGAACTGGGGCATTTGAAAACATTCATGGTGACTTTTTTTCTTTGCACACAGGTAGGGTGTTGTTGACTACACACCAGTGTTGTATGGTGGTGTAATGATATCAGTCAGTTTATTCTATTGACATGGAATTTCATAATCAGCTTCATAAATTAACTTTTTCTTAATTTATGGATTATAATACATTGATTACGAAATTTCATGTCTGGTTTTGGAATACCTGATGATAATTTTGTAGTTATTTATGTATATATTTTAATCAATATTGTAACATTTTTTTTAATATTAAAACAGGCTATGCAGCAAAAGAGTAAACATGAGTCAGCTGATCTAGGTCTATGCCAGATGAGAATGAAGTGTAATTTAACATGAGAGTAATACTAGACTTAAGAGTGAGCAATATTGTTTTATTTTGTAAAAACAATTAACTTATGGTAAAGATGGTATAAAAACATTTTAGAAATGTAAACAATAAAACAGATCAGATTTATGTAGATAAATATCTTAACTCCCAAGATGGTAGCTACATTTTTTTTTCATTCCTTTTCTCTGATAAGCCCTTTCAGCTCAGGCTGACTTACGACTAATCTTTTGCTGCATGAACTGTAGTAAACATTTTATGCTTCATAAAACATTTTATAAAGAGAGCTATTTACATAAAAAGTTTGACATTGCTTAAACAAATGTTTAAATTAAATCTTTTAATCTTTAGTAGAATGTGCATTTTAAACAAAATGCAAATATTACTAAATTCTTTAATTTTTTTATTTTAGAGAAATATTTTGATATGAATAAGAAAAATTGTCGAGAAGCACTTGATATATATAAAAAGTTTTTAATTAGAATGGATAGGGTTGCGGAATTATTAAAAGTGGCAGAGGTATGTCTTATTAATGTATAATTACTGTCCTGAGTAGTTTTTCTATTTTACTTTTTAAATGATAAATTTCATCTTACAGAATGTTGGAATTGATAAAGGTGATATTCCAGACTTGACAAAGGTAAGATGTGCTAAATCTAACTTCTTAAATTTAATATATAGAAATTCATTTATGCTGAGCTAAAACATTGAGATAGTCTGTAACCATGCCCATCTTCTACACAGTTCAGAAATTTATTTTTCCTGTAGCTCATCCAGACATGTAGACACCTGAGTTTATTTGGCCTGACACCAGTGAGTCTGTGAAGTTTCAGGTTTTACCTAAACATGAGTTATTCAGTTTACATTTTTGTTTAATTTTTAATTTATTTTAATTTTTATTTTTTAAAACATTTTTAGTTTTTAATTTTATTTTAAAATTTTAGTTATTTTAATTTCTCACTCTACCAGAAAACTGACATTTAATTTTCTTTTTTTCTGAATTTTTATTTTTGTTTACAAAAGTTTATAGGTGCATTCAAATATTAACTTACATTAAAACTTAGTGCCTGAGATCACTCTTTTCATCATCCACTCTGAACTCATAGGACCTTGCATATAAACTGCAATACCATGCATGCCATTAGCTAAGTATCACATGCACATTCAGAAAATTTGGTTTATTGCCTCACTAGCTCCCCAACCTACCATACATAGGCTGTTGAACAATGACAGATAAATTTGAATTGCTGGAAAAAATCAATATATACATCATACCTTTACAGCATTCTCTTGAGAGTAACAATCAGTTATATTATAGCTACTACCAGAATGCTACACACTTCTCAAAGAACATCAAGGAGACACATGAAATAATAGGTATACTAGGAAACTAGCCAAGAGTCCTGGACATGATTATGAACCCCTCTGGTCCTGTGCAACAATTCTTAATGCCAGGATAGAACATTATTCCTATGGGAGACATTTTATATCTCCTCCAACCTATGTAACAGCAGCATCCTCAATTCCCAAACTATGGAGCATGTTACTTTATAGTTCTATGATTTTATAGTTGATTGATTATAAAAAAGCACTTTTTTTATTAACAAAATATTAAGTTTTTATATTTAATAATTTAAAATGTTTATTATAACTTGAATATATTAATTCCATGAGCATGTAGCTGGAACATTTTTAAAGTGTTACCAATTATCTTTCAGTTTTAAACTAGTCATAAACTATTACTTGCAACTATGAATAAAATGTCAATTTTAATGTAGAAATACAGTGCATCACTTAACATTCATACTAGATAAACATTTGATGTGATGTGCATTTAATTTTCTAACTTGTGGTGGTGGTGGTTAACAATTTGTTGCAAATTGATCATTTTTGATTATTACATATGCAGAGATGCCATACACTATGGATTTTCCATACTTTCTACATAAGTCACATTTAAATGAGCAATTATTTACTGTGGCACTGTCACAATGCTAGGCTGCAATTTTTTAATCAAAATCTTAATTTTTCATTTAAAATATATGCTCTCCATCTCAAATTAGTACTGTAGTGTCTTGCCTTTGGCACGACTCCACTGTTATCTGAAAAGTGTGATGTACAGTCATTTATTAACTGCTTTCAAGGGAAAAGTTTTGAATTGAAAAAACATGACTTTCAGTTTGTGTTGGATGTTTGTATATATTTAATTGGGGCCTCGTGCCCCTTAAGGTTTCCATATCTGATCTCAGCTTTTATCTATTAACTTTGTCTTTCCTTAATCTTGAGAATGAACAGATGAACAACAGTAGGAATTTATAGGTCTACAGTTTTTCAAATTGCAGCCCAATTCTGGACTTATGGATAACACTCTACAAATCTTAGCAGCGGAGCACTACCTATTTATCCTACTGCTGCTGATGGCCCTCTTTGCATAGTATCTTTGCATATGGATTAACCAAATAGTTTAATATTACTGGTTTAAGCTATGACTTATGGTATCATATTAAACAAGTTTTAGTATGAAAATACAATACCATGATCATTTTGAGATGACTATATATACTTGGTTTTCACAAAGTTTACATATGTGAGAGTCGAACTTAGTGGAATAAATTGTTAAATATTTTTTTTTTACGAGGAACAGTTTAGAGAAATAAACAACAAACCGATGTTTAAAAATAACATAACTTTTTCCCACGAACTTAATTCCGTATTGAGGATGATACATCCAATGTGTCACCTGGAATCTATGAAAAGACGAAAGAAAACAACTATTGGACGGAGGCAGTGGGGAAAACCCAAAGACGACCCCCTTTATAAAAAGGAGGGGTCGATGCATAAGAGTCAGTCTCTGGAGTTTGGTGAACTGTGGATTTACATGAACGGATTAGCCGCTACCCGGAACTATTCCAATCACCACCGTTCGGGAGAATCACCGTCTAAAGAAATATTAACGTTTGAAAGAACTTTGTGCCACATAGAGACTCGGACTAAATGTCTATTCGACAACTTATATCAAGGTATTCATCCTCGCGCGAAATACATGTGAGCGCTCTCTCATAAATACAGGTAATTGGGGAGGAAGTAGATATGTTAACTGAATCGATTGTATATAGCTTAATGCCTGTTTATTGTTCTCTTTATGTATAGATTATGTAGAGTGAAATTCCTCTGATTCTCTCTTTACGCCTCCATCTTGGAACTGAGTCCACATACGCGACTGCTCGCGCGTAAATTCGAACGTAACGGTCTCTGTCTACCCAGAAGACAGTGGTGTCAGTCTCGATAAATTTGTCATTGCCATCTTCGCCGACGCAATGTCGACCCTTCGGCATTGTCACACATAAAATGACCTTTTGGTAGTGTTAAACTAAATTTGGTTAGACACTCAAGTTATTAATTGCAGCAGAAACTTTTAATAAAATATGGTCAAAAAACATTGTAATTACTTTCCTAAAATAGAATATAAAATGAATTAAATTATTATTCTGTTTGATCTCAACTTGAAATGTTCTAGAATCTACATTTGAAATGTAGAAAGCTAAACCATTTAGATTACAAGTAAACAAAAACTATAAAAAAGCTCAAATATAAAATACATAAATAACAGAGGACAAATATGGTCAGTACTCCTAAAGGTTTAACTCAAACTTTTCCATGCTGCAAACAGGGTGTTAATGTCTTTGTGATTTGATAGCTCACTCAAGACTCTAGTTTGTAAGTATATAATACCTATGCATATAGGATATGGTGTCGACTCCACACTTTCTGAATGATTTTGGCCTGGCCACAATGCTGATGGAATTGGAGAGGCATAAGCTACAAGAGCCATTGCTGAATTAGTCTTCCTGATATCATCTTGACGTTCATGACCTAAACATGACATCCCAAGATCTCATTTAGATATCTTGGGATGGCCCACCATAGTACTTGTATGTCACATATGCTGTTTTTGTGAGTGATTAGTTATAACACCAGGGATGTGCATCAGGTTGGGAGATTGTCCTAACATATGATTATAGTATGGTTTCTTACAAATGGCATAGCTACCAACCACAGGATTAATCTCCTTGTAGATGTTAGAGAGAAGCATGGTGAACTATCACGTTTGCCCTTTGGATTATTTGGTTTGTCACTTGGTCCCACCCAAAATCCTTTACCCAAAGATTTTGATCTTTGATGAATGGTTTGGTTTAAAATCTAAGGATTTGATGTGGTCCAACTTGTGCATTTTATGTCCTGACATTCTATGCAGGCTCTTCAAATCAGATCTCTAAAGGCAGCTAGCTTGAGTGGATTAAGAGACCCAGGTGATAAAAGTGAGTTTTGGAAGGGCTTTCTATAAATGTTGGTAGAGAGAGATGTCTGGAAAGTATGCTTTAGTGTCATTTTCTTGTCAATTTTAAAGTAAGGCCATGGGGTTAGTTTATCATTGATGAATTGCAGAATGTCAGGACATCTTCATATGAGTACGTCATCAATATATCTTGACAACTTGTAGAGACAAAGGATGGATGCATGCTAGTGCATCTAACATTTGCAGGATAGTGGACTCCAAGGCTCAGAGAACCTTTTCAGTGTCCCAGAAAGGGTGACTTCACAGGAATACCTGTTCTGGACATTTATGGTGCTTTAAAGGTGAGAAAGAAAGAACAGGTAGTCAGATATGCAAGTTCCAAGATCTGTAAATGTAATGATGCAAAGTCCTAGAGATGATAAAAGCAAAGTTCCAATCTGATGGAGGAATACAAAGCCTGAAAATCAAGGACTGTTGTGCTCTTCATACAGGGCAAGGTTTTGTAGTTTTCTGATGAGGACCAAGGATTGTGAGATTGTGTTTATATGGAGGAAGGTGCTGAGTTAAGTGTTGAGCTTGTGCTTGGTAAGGATAGAGGGAGAGCAACTGCTGTTGACGAGCCTCAAGCTCATTCCTGTTAGTGTGCCTTAAAATCAAACAATCTTGACATGGAAGGAAAAAGAACAGAATTATCCATATGGAGTTTGTAAGCCAATGCTGTATGAGTGAAGTGTTTAACCTGCTCTGTAACTGGAGAAGCATCATACAGTCAGTAACAGAGATGTATTCAAGCAACACTTGAGTGTAAGTGGTTCATGAGAGGAACCAGTCCTTTGATTTGTCTATATGTACCAGGATAGCACTATTCATAAACTCCCAAAATTGGAACAACAGTTTCTATCTCAAAATTAAACCTTAGTATTTTCTCCAGTACTGTTTAATAAATATACAAAGTAAATGTCACACCAGAAACATTTGCTTTTACTAAATAGTACTGGAATAAGTACTGAGATTTTATTGAGATTGTGACTTTTCGGGTCAGCACCTCCTTAGTGCCCTGTCAGGATTGACATTGTGTTTAGCAGAACATGGAAGCCAAGATGGCGATTACGTCACACCGTCGTGTGAGTGGTCCCGTACGTGGTCAGATGGATTCTTAATGTGAGATTGAGAGACAGCATGTGGAAGTGACTCAGATAGACTTAACACTTTATCCAATTTATATATAAATAAACCCTTGTTAATTGTTGTCGCAGAGAGAGAGTTCACACATGGTTCGCGTGGTGATAAATACCTTTGGTAATAGATATCCTGGTCGGGTTGTGTTGAATCGGAGAACAAAGTAATAGTTCTTCTTATGGGCTTTTTCAGGATGTATCCAGGGGTGAAATATCCAGTCAAAATGTCCCTTTTGATTTTATCCAGGCTCTATCGTGCACTAACACACACACAAAGGTTATCCTATGAGTGACGATTAAATGGGTGACGACAACTTTCTTCTCAGAGGACTAAAACGGCAACTGTCTCTTTTCGGCTGTCTCTGGCAATATTCACAAACGATTTCAGCCATGCAGAGGTTAATAGTTCACGAGAAAGTGTCATGTTGCCTTCAAGAAAATGTAACGGGAGACTTTCTCAGGTAACTACGAACAACAGTCATTACGTCTCTTGAACAAGGTTAATATGAAAGACAGCAGAAATTCCTAATTTAGAAATTATCTCACAAGACAATGACTGCACTGTTGTTTTTAAGCCACTTCTTGCTGGCTGATATTGAACCCCTGCAGGATTTATGGATTTATATACATTATATGACTAAATTTAGAGGTGAGAACTGATACTCTTTCAGAAATATACACAGTGGTACCTTGTACTTTTGCATTTTAACTCTGGAGCATTCATGTTTGGCATCTATACGTTTACATAGACCTACAAGCAATAAACCTTTCACTTGTACATCAAAGTCCCTGGACTCTCAATATCCTGCAGTGGCTCTATCTAGCTGCTGATATTCATTTCAACTTAGAGTTACCCAAAAACAACAATTATTCAAGAACACTGGATCTCTGTATAGACATACATTATCCTTATATACAGATGATTCAAAATCAACAACTGTAGGAACAGCTTTTGTCTGTATTGAGGCTGTCTATGCTGCAGGGTTGCCTGCAGAAACAATAGTTTATACTGCAGAGCTATTTGCAATTTTCATTTTCTCCAACATGTACAAAGACACAACCAGAGACTATAATATATACAGACAATTAAATAATGTTACTACAGGTAATTAATAGCTGTAGGATAACCACTCAGTCAGAAGCGTACAATATCTACTGTCTTAAATTTGCAGGAAATATGATAGCCTTCTTACTAGTTGCCTGGACATACTGGACTCAAATGAAATTAAATTGCAGACACTCACAAGACAACAGAAACCAAGCAAGAACTTTCCGACTATACTATAAAGACTTCCTACAGCTATGTCAACAAGTACATATACAACAAATGGCAAGAGGACTGGAACAAACAACTCAACAATAAACTACACACCATTAAACCAGAGTTATTAAAATAGACAACCAATCACCAGGAAAACTGGAAAGAAGAAATTGTACTTGCCCATCTGATAACTGGATACAAAATTAACACACCTATTAACAAAGGAAACCCAACCAATATGCTCAACAAGCCAAATCCCACTTACTATCTGACAAACTGCATATTAATGTGCCCTCAGTATAAAACTGCCAGATACCTTCGACGACAAATACCTTCAGACCACAAAGGTCTATGGAATATACTAGATGATAACAGACATATTCAACCTACAATGGCATATCTGAAGGCAATAAACCTATATACAGAACTCTAGAACATGCATATTAAGACCTAAAAGGCCTGGCAATAAACCTGGCACACTTTGGCCTGCCTAGGCCCTTGTCACAAACCTCAACTCCAACCTATTCATATATGACAAATTCACTCTGAACTTTGAAGCATCATCAAACTCCAAACTGTGCAAGTAATGGAAAAAAATGTGATTGAAGTGTAAATATAATCTATGTCCAAATTATCTCTCATGTTTAGTTCAGTACTTTTTTTCACTTTATATATAACCAAAACACACCAGAAAATAGTGTTTTGTCAATTTTTGTAAACAACTTATTCCTGCAATTTTTCTTTGACAGCTTCTGGTCACCCTGTATGTACATCTTGTATTCAGGAAATTTTTTTAGTTCAAAATTTCCTGAATGGAACTTTTAAATCACATTTGAACATGTTTGAAGTTTAGGAGCATCTTCCCCATAAACATGAATTTTTTACTGTTTGTACTGCATTGTCCTTTCTGAAACTCAAAGCATAATATGCCTGATTATGATTTTTATCTGAAGACATTCACCTTGATTTTACTCAAACAAAATATACAGTAAAGTCTAAAATAAACTTTTAAATGAAGAATACAATCCCATTAGAAATATGTTAGATGCACAATTTATAACATTTGTGAAATTTATGTTAAGATATGACAACTATTAAAAATACTTTGTTCAACCCATAACTTAACTATGACATCCAAGAAGAGAGTGATATTACAACCTTCCTCTTACACTTCCTTGCTTCCAATGGTTTAGATGAAAAAGAACTTGTACTGCTTTCATGCTTTGTAATATGTGGTGGATTTGGCAGTTAAGTTTAAGATGCTGAAGTTGAATGTGCAAACAGTAAATACAACTTTTATTTTATTATACAGTATTTGTGTATTTCATCTATCACTTTCATGTTTTAATTTATTTAGGCACTTGTTATTTTTAGCTTAAATTATGTGTTTGCTGTTTTAAGTTTATTGAAATGGATATTGTGTAGGATCTGGAAATGGATTAAGTTACTTTCTATTATTTCTAATATGAGAGAATTTATTTGGTCTTTGAATGATTTAGGGTTTGAATGGCCTCCTGGAATGAATTAAATTTGAAGTAGATGCACTAGTCTCATCAAATTGATTTAATTGTAGGAATAAAAACTATAATAGTTTTTAAATAACTAGATTTGATATTGATGCTGTGACTTTTTTAATTCAATTTATTTGAAGCTAGCTGACTCATATGCTCTCTCTCTATATATAATTACATTAAGATTTTAATTTTATAAAAGTAATTTATAAAAATGACTTTATTTTTGCTCCATATATATATATATATATATATATATATATATATGTATATATATATATAT
>NW_019384565.1:536214-601232 GCF_000671375.1 Centruroides sculpturatus
TGATATATAATGAATCTTTTTTTTTTTTTTTTTGTTGCTTTTTCCATCTTTGACAAATTAAGAATATTTGGGGCATTTCAAATATTATGCCAGTATTGTGTAATTCATATAATATGGTTATTAAATGATTTTCTATTAAAAAATGCCAAAAATTTTTCAATAGAGAATTGTTTAAAAACCATATAAAATTTGCAACATTAACTATAGAATCTCATTTTTTGATTGATACTTTTTTTTCTTAACACAGTAAAATAGCCCGAAATGTTAACTCTTTAAATTTCTTTCAGGCACCTAGCAGTCTTCTCGATGCGTTGGAGCAACACCTGGCCTCTTTAGAAGGAAAGAAAGGTGCTGTCAATGCATCTACAGCAGCTGCTAGGTAAGTTTATTCTAATTGATGTATTTGTACTTTAAGTTTACAAAGGACTTTCAGAATTGGAAAATGATTTGCAAACCTTTCAACTTGTGTTGAATTGTTTAATAATGTAACTAATTTTCTAATTTTACATTTTTTTGTATTAACTTTCAATATCCTAATAAATGATTGATATTTACAGATAATCAAATGTAAAGCATTGCAAAAATTGAAATTTATTTATTTCAATTTTTTGTTTTACAGAAATGATTTTATAGAAAATGAAGATTTAAATTTGATGGGCTCTAATCTTAGCAATAATATTTAGATGCTCTACTTCAGCAGATTATATAAAGGAATGTTTTTGTATTTCAGTGAATCTTTTATATAAATGAATCCTTGATCAATTTTGAAAAATTAATCACTTGCAATCAATCCTTCATACATCCAACAAAAATGAAATCAATTTTCATGATTACTTAAGGGAATTAACAAGTTAAAATAGCAATAAGATCTTTAATTTAAAAATACTTATTCAAAAAAATAACAATATACAACTTGAAAAGAAATGAACAAGTGTTACATTAATATGAACTGATGCTACCTCAACCAAAAACTCATGAAATGGATGGCCATTTCATAAATTGAAAAACAAAATGGCTTAAGTCATAAATTAGCTGTATAAATAAAAATTTGAGAAATGTATTTAACTTAAATGTTAGAAGTAAAGCTTAGTGTTTGTGTAATACAATGAATTTTATTTAAATTTTTATATTACAGTTAGTATTAGGTATAATTTTTTTTCAGTAACTTATCACACAAGGAGATTTCTATTGATATAGTCTTTATTATTTCAAAAAATTTTTTACTATTAATAATAATCAGCTAACTTAAATTAAAAACTTGGGCAATTGACTGGATATATAAAAAAAAATTGCTTAAAAAAGGTTGCTGTATAAGATAAAAATAAAGTAGATAAGTAAAAAAATATTCAATAAAATTAAAAATTTTTTTCTTAAAATAACATCATTTCTACTACTTGGTAGATGGGTAAAATTACGAGGTGGTAAGGTTCAAAGCAATTTTTTTTAAAAATTCAACATTTTTGAATGAAAGTAATAAATAAAAGTAAAAAATTTTTTAAAAACTTTCTTCAAAAAAGTTAAAGTTAAAAGCTCTTAAAACCATTATATAATTGCACAAATTACTCTGAGATTAACATAAATTGACAAAAAACACAACAGTATTATAACCAGATGGGGGAGGGGATTTGGATAGGATCTCCAATAGACTGTTAGAAAGTGGTTACCAGATCTCACTAATAGTTAAAACCATCATTTAAGTTCATTTTATATTCATTTATTTTTATAATTTCTAAATGTTCATATAATTTCCTTTTTAATAATTTTTTTTCTTCTTTTGAGTATTTTGATATCAAGTGAGATCTTGTAACCTTCCCTGTTACAATGTATGACCACTGCTGAATTAGTATAATTATATTTTACAGCATGTAAATGTTCTCTTAGTCTAGTTTTGGGGCTCTTATAGTTTCACCTAATTTATTGATAATTTGGTTGGCAACTGCAGGAATTTCTATATACATTGTTGCATCATACCAGTATTTTGAACAATACTTTTAGTTTTTAGCAATTTTTTTTTAATATTAAATACTGGAGCTAGAGCTATATTGTACAGTTTTCAGTTTGACTTTTTGAAATGCTATAAGAATGTTTTTCTATAGGTCATTTGAATAGGTATAATTGTATAAGGTATATTTTAGCTGCATTAAAATTTCTAAAATTCAAGTTATCATTTTTCTTAATTTAAATTCTCCCTTAAATTGAAATATTAACTAAATCTTCTAATATTACAAAAATTCATGTATAAAATTTTGCAGTTATGTTTTTAATATTATCTTGCAACATTAATTCATATAATGCTTTAATTTCATATTGTGAATCTTGATTTAATAGTCTGAGGTGGAATAATTCATGTTACTCAGCTCAAATAAGTCTTGTGAACTTAAATTTTATTTTTTTTAAATGTTAGAACATTTTCATTAATGCTTTTCAAAAGAAAAAAAAAAAAACTTAGAATATCTGAATGGAGATCTTCATTTTCTATAAAAATAAATTTCTAACTGATGATGATATATAATCAGAAAAAAACTTAAATCAATTTTACAAATTGATTTGTAGCCCAGTTTGCTTTTGCAGTGTTATTTTTCATCATTTTTCTTTATCCATTAGTTATTTATATAATTTTATTTATCAATTTGTTTTGTATGTTTATTTTGCATGCTTATATATATTATTTCCTTTTTCTTTTTTGCCTTGTTGTTGTTTTTATTTTGATACCGTTTGGATCAAACCATTTTTGTTTGTGGCATGATTATATGAAATAAGGGCTACCAATTTGAAAAATGCAGTGTCAGCACTGACTTCCACAAGTAGTTCTTTCAGCAGTGCCAGTGGCAATGGTCCTACATCAGAAATGAATGGTGGTAAAGTTGATGAAAGTCTTCGTCGTGCTGTTGAAGAGGAAGCGGCTGTCATGAACCAGTTAAAGGTATGTGTATTCTGTATAACTTTTTATTTTGAAACCACATATAGCAAATTACTATCACCGAAAACTACATGAACATATTTTTTTTAGACAGCATACATAAACAATGCTATTTACATGTTCTTTTAAGGAGTTTATGAATTTTTTTAGTGTGATTGTATTAGTCATTAAACAAGACACTTCTTATTGTAATTTTAACGATGTTGCATCCAAAAATATTACTGACTTGAAAAGATGTATTCAAAAGCTACAGGTTTTAATTTCTAAAATGTTCAGATGTTTTTAGATATAGAAATACTTGATTGTAGTTGTGTTGGCATTATTGCATTTTTTAAAGCACAGTTTAAAACAAAATATTTTCAAGTTTAAATTTGAATTATAACCCAAAAACAATTTTTTTAAAAGGTATAAGCAGATAACCTGTTTGTGTGTCATTTGTTAACTTTAATTCTATAGATGTGTAGTATAAAACATTAGAAATCATTGTGTGAATATTAGTAAATTTGCACATCATTTTCATTATAAAATATTTCATAATTTTATGAATAGTCTTAATATCATAGGCAGTCTCCCATTTTAAAAGCTTAAGTTATTAGGTTGTAATTGTAATCTATTCAAACAGTCTTATAATAATAGGGCCAATAACATGTAGCAAAATATTGACCTACTTCAAGCACGACAAGTGAAGACAAGATTTCATTTTTCTGGCACTGAAAAGCTTACATGTTTGAATTATAATTCATAGATCACTATCTTAAATTAGCATTTGGAGCATTGACATTAAATCTAATTGTTTTGATATGTATTCCTGTTCCTTACAAATCTCTCCGTAGATCTATATAAAAAATAATTTTCCAATTCTTTTGGATCCAAGATTTTATATAATGTTCAGATTTGATCATTTAGAATAGTTCTCATTAAACAATTTTGTTAAATTCCTTCCTCAGTTATGACTGTTCTGTCAATTCACACTCAGTGTATTGAGTTCTTGTGGAAACACAATCTATGATGATTAACATTTCACTATTTATAAAGTTGCAAGCATAATGGAAAATACTGTTATGCAAACTTGCTATTGTGTTGTACTTGTTTTTTTATTTGAATACTTAAAATAAGCAAACTTTTCCAGTGTATATTTTTCTACTTTCTTTAGAAGAACTTTAGAATTAGAGGCCAGTTATAACTAAAATAATTTTGAACATGTTTGGCATATCTTGCGAAACTGTACTATTCTGTTAGATGAGCAGATTGTTTAATTGAATTTTTCAGTTTTCTTCATTGGGTGAACATAATGAAATTTTTAAGTTAACTTTTTTTCCATAAATTTGATTGTTTTCAAAGTTCATCATATCATATATGGTAAAAAATCAAACATTTGTAAGTAGTTTGCAAAACTTGAGACTTGAGAGAACTTAAAATCAGTGAAATTGAAGTATTTAACCAGTGTGCATGATCAATGATGTTTAAGTGACAAGATACTATTACTCTGCTGAACTTTTTATACCAATAGTTGTGCAGTTTTGAACAACAGTGAATCCCAACAGATCTTTGTTTTTTGGGTAAAAAGACGACAAATAAAGTTGTTACAACTACTACAGTAAGTTGAATGAACTTCAGTTAAGTTTATTACTGAACATGTCCTACCTTCCAGCAAATATTCTGTGGCTTTATAAAACCTTTCCAGTGCAGAACACAGCTTTATTACTCTGGACATTATTTTCAATTACACAGACATATGGAATACATTGATTAAACAGAAATTACTGTATTTACTCATAAAACGATCTCTCATATAGGATGAGGTGTGACTTTAAAGATCAAAGTAAATAAAATGTCAAATGCACATAAATGCACACATTGTCCCGTGAAAATTACTGCATTTTAAATTTAAGGAAAAATCTTGTAAAATTGACAAAACATAATTTGTTCATGTAAAGCTAAACAATCGGGAATCTTTTTTGCCAATTTTTAACAGTCAAATCTACTCTGTTGATTACACTTATGAGTTTCTCCGAATTTTGATTTCTGAATAATCATTGTTTTGACATGGGAATGGATTAAATATTATATCGAGTTTCCATATGATTTTGGAATTTCAAATTGGAATTCAATTCAAAAGCTTTGCTTTTCCTATTGCTATTCATCTTTACTCCTGACAATACACAAGAACGATAGAAACAACCCAGATAAAATACTTTTGTTTTTAAACACCGGAGGATGAGCATCTGGTAAAAAATGCAAACACGTAGTTCACAAAAATTATTGCAGAAATGCAAAGAATCCTTCACTTGCACATATGAACGACCTAGGTTTTTGAAGATGTGAAAATTGAATAAAACCTCTTCTTATATGCGAGTAAATACAGCATCAGTTTTCAAAATTCTTAATTCGAAGGCTTGTAAAGTAAAGGTATAGAGATGGGATGAACAGCAAGAGTTAACCCTGCCAGTCATGTGACATTATTTGAATAGTCCTGTGGTGTCTCACAGATGCCATTGCTTTTATTTACTTAGTTTTTACATAATTAGGAATTGCTAGACAGCAAATGATGATCACCCCATTTTCAACATAATTCAATTAAAACCAAAAAGTAACAAAATACATGTAATTAATTTTATATATATTTGTTAATGCAAAAAAGTAGTAAAATTTCATATTAAAGTGAATAGACAAAACAATCAAAAATAATAAAATTTAAAAAAAATGCACAAATCTTCAAGTGTAATATGTATAGTTTAAACTTGGCCCACATGCACATTACTATCATCACAATAATTGTAGTGTTGTAATGCTCCAACTAGCATAATTAAATAACTGTTTAGGTCAATATTTTTGGGATGAGTAGTGCTTGCTGGAGATAAATTCTGATAACAAGTATCTCTCTTCTTTCTTTGCTTTGTTTGTTGGTTTTGTATTCTGAATTGTGTGTTTTTTATTATGCACAAATCCAGTGTTCTGACATGCAAAATATTTAACCAGTATTTAAACTGTGTCCTAAAATGGTAATTATTTGAATGCAGTATTAAGTTGCACTGTAAAAATTTCTCTATTTGTGTATGTGAACTTAAACTGGAAAGAAAAATAACAAAAAAAAAGTACAAAATACAAATGAATTTTTTTTGTTATAAATTTCTTTAACATTAAAGTAATACATTATAAATATACAGTTAGAAGCTGATCCTTAGCAGTTTTTTGTATGGCATAGTCATTGACCTTGTTTGTGTGATTTGAATGAGTTTTTATCCCTACAAGGCATGTCTTAGGTAGATCAAAAGAATGGATGTAGTGATTTCTTTAAATTTTATTCAGAAATCCTTTTTCAGAAATCCCATAAGCATTCTGAAGAGACTTGAAGTAAATGCATTGACCCTGCTTTTGTCAGTCCAACACACATCATATGTAATTTCCTCCTAGATACATCTGGTTTTCCTATCCTCTTTGTAGCATTTTATTACTTTTTTCAATTAAACTGAACAAAAATGTTTTTAGATGTCGTAGCCACTTATCTTAAATATGATAAACCTTTCTTTCTCTGAAATTCTCATGCACAAAAAAAAAAGTGTTCTTGCAACACTTCTTATATTGGGACTTTTTTTTGTTTGTAGTTCTTTTGTATTGTTTCCTGTTTTGTGAAACCTTGCATTTGTTTCTAAGTCAACTTCAGAGGGTTTTTTCTCTCAGAAATAGCTTCCTAAATCTAACATTAAATTTGAATACAATGAAATGATCACAAGCTTCATGCAGTTCAGCTATTAACCTATTCCTTGGTATTCCGGATCTCAGGTTCCAAGATCTCGGGTTCACAGGTCAAGGTCAAAACATGGTGACCTTGACCTGTGAACCTGAGATCTTGTTTCTGCATTGGGACATTTTTGATACTAGATGTCATTGGTCGGCATAATTTTTATATTAAAACTAACTTCTGAAATATAATATTTTTGTTTTTACGTTTATTATGTCTATTTTGTTTGTGCAAAATAAAAGAATAATTTCAGATGTTAGAAAAAAAATAATCATGGCTATTGTAAAATGTGGAATTTTCATTAGGCTTAACATTGACAAAAATTAAACATGGGATAGGTTAATTAATGTCATAAGATACGCCTTCTTGCTATTAAAAAAAAAAAAACTTTGTCAATCCAAGTTTATGGTCACTGTATCTGAAAATACAGGTTAATCTTAATTACTACCTTTTTTATATGATCTTGTTTGTGCTTATGCACATACTTCAGAAAAATGTTAATGAAACATCAGTTGGATATGCTCTTGTTCTAAACTGCACAATTGATTTTGTATATTATAAGCTTAACAGCTTCCTATTTCTTTACTTATTACATCATTAAGAATACTGACAAGTTATGAAGTCAGTACATCACTTTGACAGACTGAAATGCATTCCAATTAGAAAAATCCTTATCACCAAATTTCTTACACCAGTGTCAATGTAGTACAAATCATACTACATACAATTGTATCATACAATTGATATTGTAATCATTTGATTTAAATGTAATTATTTCTGGACAACACAAAAAAAAAATGCATAAATATTACTGACTCTTATCACTCAAAGCATTCCTCTACTGAGGCTATATTATGATCTCAGTAGTGCCACTATGCCTGAAGCATCACTGGAAGTTAATTTCAATAAGTTTGTTTAGTACTGTGACCTAATCCAAATTTCTACTTAGAATCTGCCCCTAAAATTCCACTTTCAGCTTTTTGTACAAGTGTTGGGTCTGAGATCTGGAGAGTAGTGGGGATGGTCACTGCATCTATATTGTTAGTAGCCAAAAATCCAAGTTGAAAGGCAAAGTATGCAGGAGTGCTGTTAGGATGGAGCAACCATGTTTTGTTCTGTCTCCTCCTCCTCCTCACATAGTCACTTAAATTTTGAGATAGAAAGCAACATTATTTGGATTAGAAGTAACTACTTATGAATAATTCTCCTGTGATTGAAACAAATTAACATGGACTTTGATCTGCTTTTAGCCTTGCCTTTCTCAGATATGAGGACATGACAGTCGCCCCAATAAACTATAGTTTCTAGGTTGTAGGAATAGATCCAGTTTTTGTCACTTACGATAAAATTGGTCATGGTCGGTAGTCATTACTACTTTTTCTTAGCAGTAAGGAGTCTGGGTATGAACTGACTAACATGATGATTTTAGAATTATTAAAGTACTTAGCAGAATCACAGTATTAAAAATTCATTTAAAGTTAACTAAGTAAAATAATACACACTTTTTTCTTTCATTGTAGATTTTGATATGTTAAGTTTATTTGTCAAATTCATTTGCTTCCTAAAATGTATGCAAATAATAAATTATATAAATGCTTTGTACATATTTTAACTTTTTTGTTACATGCAAATGTTACGTAACATTTGCAATATGTAATGCAGTGTAATTAGATATTTATTATGCCTTACATTAAAAAAAATCATTTGTTGCATTCATGAAAACATTGAATTGACTTTTTTTGAATTATTAAATCTTAACTTCATTTTGATTTGGTGTCAAAAATATTAGAATGACAATAGTATTATGCATTAAAATCTTGTATTTTAACTTTTAAGATTTTGAGGCAAAAGTTAATTTTTAAAAATGTTTGTATATTTTTTTTTAATTGATAATTTTCAATATTGATTATGATTAAATATATTAAGCCTGGTTTAGGTGTGCTTATATTGCTAAATATTAATAATGCATGTCTGCTGATATTTGCATGTATAAAACCAAGAATGAATGTAAGGTGAAGGTGTTGAATAAAAGTTCTGTATTAATAATTTCTTGAATAATCTGTATATTCCTGTGAACTTGGTTGCTATCTTGGGAATGCTATAATCGATATTTAATGCTTTTCTACTTTAGTCTGATCGTGAATCTCCTCTACTATGGGAGCAGCCAGCTTGGAACGTAGACCCGGTTAGTATCTAACATTTCTTATTTTTATTTTCTGCTTGTTTACTAACACACTTGCATGCTGCCAAAAATTTTCAGAATTTAAAAATACCAATATCTTAATGTTTATATTCAATTAAATATCAGATTTCGTTGAAAATTACCAGATTAGATTTGAATTACTTACTGAATTTAAGTCACAGCTATATGTAAATTTTAATCATATAATTATATTGCTATCTGATTATGACCAGTTTACTAATTTTATTAGTTTAATTGTTAAACTAGAAATATAATTCTTAGAATTTTAAAAAATTAATGTTGCTTAGATATTAAATATCAACAGATGGCAAAATTTCTACTTCAGTTAAAGAAATCAATACCAATTTGAAGATAAATTTCTAAATTCATAATGTAAATTTTGATATGTTAAGTTCATTTGTGAAATTCATTTGCTTCTTAAAATTTAGGCAAATAATAAATTATATAAATGCTTTCTTGTACTTACTTTAACTTTCTTGTTACATGACAATGTTATGTAATATTTGCAATATGTAATGCCGTGTAATTGGATTTTTTTAATTCTTTAAATCTGAATAAAATCTTTGAATTACAGCCAAATGATTGCCAGTTACATTGAGTGATATATTAAGATGCTACTAATTGTTGAGTTATAATTAAATAATTAAATTTATCAAGGGATGGTGCCTATGCCTACTTCTAAGTCCAATTAAAATGCTACTAATTAAATGTCAAGTAATCTCTCATATAATCTGGCAATTGCTTGGCTTTAATCTAAATTGGGTTTAGATGTTTATTAAACTGAATTACATTAAATAAAATGGTCTTAATGGATAATTTAAAATCAACTTAGATCACTCCAAATCTGATCTGGTGATTTTTGCAGAATTGTTGATATTAAATATTGAAATATCAAAAGACAATCTGAAATAGATTTTATCAAAATCTGAGAGTTAGTAATTATTAAGAAAATATTAAAGTATCAAGATTTGTTTGCATTGTGTAGATCTGATTTTCAGACATAAGTTCTTCTCATAACAGTTCCAACAATTTCAATTACTTGAAGCTCTGTTTTTATTCTTATTGGTTATAAAAACTTTTCTCAACTGACATTTCAAAATGCATTGCTTTTATTATGTTGTATAAAATATTTTAGTAGAATTGTAGAAGAGTAATTTTAATTGCTGGAAATCTGTGTGATGTATGAGACAAAAAATCTAAGTTTGCTTAAACAAATGAAATTAATCATTTTTTATTCAAAACTACTACTGCATCAAATTTAAATTCTATAAAGCAAATCAATTAATGAAAGAAGGGAAAAATTTACTTACTGGATTTTTGGTGTTGGTGTGTTTATCCCGTGACTTTGCTGAAACTAAGATGACATTGTTTATCAATCAGTATTTTTTCCTGAAAACAATGAGCAACATTATTCAAATTGAACTTTTTTCCAGAAAATAACAGAAGGATGTCATTGTCCACTCATAAGTAGCTTGGATTTAGTTGGTCAAATTTTTAGTTGAAATGTCTGCAGAATTGAGATTTTTGCCACCCATTGCAACAAACCCATGACCTAACTGTGCTTCAAGCTTGTAAATTAGCTTGTGAATGTCTAGAGCTATCTAATAGCTGTTAACTGCGTTTCAAATTCATGGTAACAACTCGGATTGCAAACAGCAGATACTTTCTCTTGCATTGAGCAAATCTATTCCTTTAATTTAAAGCATCTGTTTGCAAATGTAAAATTTCAAGCCATTTACGTTAATGTTATGGAGATGGAAAAACAAATGCTTTGCCACCTATTTCTCTTAAGGCAGTCGAAAAGCAGCTCTCATTTCTTCAATTCAATGGTTGCTGCTTTTATACTGGCAATGAACTGGTCCAAAATAGTGAACTTAGCTCTGAGAATGTAGATTTCTGACTTGCAAATGAAAGATTAATCTAGCACATACTGTGCAGCAATTTAAGACAAATATCCTTTAATTAACCTAACAACATGCATGGCAACACTTTGTTGTTAAACTAATTTTTTTCTTCACAGCTTAAGAATTTCCAATATGATTAAAGCCTATTCCACAATGACTGTTTACCACAAAAGCATTTTTGAGAAATGTAGTCCATATTTTGAGTTGTAGAAACAACCTTATTGACTTCCAGCAGGCTTGGACACAATAAACAGCAAGTCTGTAAACCGAAATGTTGAGAACCTTGTTTTTAAGTCAAATGATTGTCCATTATTTAGGCTACATTACAACCACTATACAAATTCAGTCTTTTGTAGATCAGCATGTTAAAGACCTGATGAGTAATTTCAAAATGTTAATTCACTTAATATTGTTTCTCTGCACAAATGTCATCTATTCATGTAATGCTGGATTGCTTAAATCATACCATGCTTTTCCCATCTGTTTTATACTTTAACTTTGTATTTTTAAAATAATATACTCTATTTTCTACCATTTTCTGCTATTAAAGACCATTTTCTTCCTTTCATTTCAGCTTTAATGTGCTTCAGAGAAGAAACGTTTCTCACATTCTAAACAAGATGTTTAATGAAAATTTAGTTAAAGAATTTAACTAAATATACTTTTAGGAGTGATTTTTTTTTTAAATAAAATACACAATAAAAACCTATTTTTAGATAATTTCATCCAGTAACAATGTTTTAATGAAATACAAATGTTTTTGATCTCTTCCTGATGTCTGCATCAGTTATATCTTTTCCTGTATCTTGAACTTTTAGATAAAACATTTGTACAGGTAGCCCTTGGTTTACGCCGCTTTGCAATTCACCGTTTTGCAGTGTAATTCCCCGATTTTCCGCATGCTAGACTCATTTTCATTTCAGTGTTGACGTATTTACCGAGCCACGACATTGTACATTCATTAAAACAAAGATTTTTATTGAATATATTTATTTTTTCTGTTTAATATTATTGGGTATTATACATTTGCATTAAATTAATATGGCGTCCGAATCCATAGCGCCAATGAATGTATCCCGTATCAGTTCATTCAGGAAAACACCTTACAATGCAATAGCACTTCTGGCGATCACAAACTATCGTTAGTGAGACAAATCTACTTCTCGTTGGCCAGACGATATTTATATATCCTTAGCCACCTTGAATTTTCCCATTCAAACTGACCTTATACCGACCTGTGGTCAACCAATCAGTGTCTTTTCTTGTCTGTAGCTCTACGTGGGGTTAACGTATCCTTTCAACTAAGGAAAGTTTGACGGATTAACTTTGTGAGTTAGACAATGATTGGAAGCAAAGTGCAAATGTAAAAAGGAGTATCATATTTGACCATATTCAGAAATTCTCAATGAAAGAAAACAAAAATGTAAACAATTAAAGATGGATACTTTTTTTGAAAAATTAAGAGATCCGAAACTAAAATTTTTTAATAAAAACATTTCTTTATTTTATGATAAAATACATTTTTAAAATTAAATTTATTTGTATTTTGTAGTATAGTGTATTAATAAACAAAATTATTTGCTGATTTTTTACTTATGGAGAACCTAACCGTATACCTCACTGTAAATATGGGCTTGTTTTACGCAGATTTGATTTGCGCCGGCTTTTGTTGGAACGGAACTGCGGCATAAACAGAGGGCTACCTGTATTTTGTTAAAATGTTGTTACAATAAAACTTAAATCCTTTTAGTATTTTGTTAGTATTTTTGGCAAAACTGTTCAGTTTGCCAAAAAGATTCCTCTGCAAACTAACCAGAAACAGATTCCTCTGTAAATTATACAGTTTGCAGAGGAAACTGTATAGTGTGCAGAGGATTTTTCTTTTTAAACTTTATCTTGATTGGTTTTCATTAATAATTTCATATTAACTGAAAGCTTAAAAACTAGCAAAATTGTTAGTAGTCAAATGTTTTCATCTACTTTCAATTGGCCATATTCATGCTACAGATCAAATTATAACTGCATGATTTTTGAATGATCCAATACTTGTGTTATATGACCTATTTTGTTTACCACTTAGCACACAATATTGTGATAGTTGAAAAGAGCACAAAATACTCAATTAACTCAGATTTTATTTTAAATCTGATTTTACGAAAGAAAAAATGAAGTTTATTTTATACTGTGACAAAAGTAGAGCTACCAAAGGAGGTATGCAGATTTGTCCAGTATTTTTAGGACAAAATATTAGTCTTTTGTGGCATAACCAGAACTTCTGATCACTGCATCACCTCTGTTCCATTGAATCAACTAAGTTGTCAAGCAGTGATTTGGGAGTCTCATACCATGCTTTTTAATGATAGGCCACAATTCATTCAGATTCAAATATGTATGCTGGCTTATACTGCACTCAACTTCATCCCAAAGATTCTCTATGGTGGTTTAGTTAGGTCTGATGATTGGCCTGGCCATGTCATAAGATTTACCCCTTTTCTGTTAAAACCATTGCTTTACCAAATTGCTGTGTTTTGGGTTGTCATCCTGTTGGAAGATCCATTTCCTTGGCATTGAATGAATTGCATGAGGAAGCATTTGATTCTGCAATATGGCCTGATAAACGGTTTGATCCATTCTATGAATTGGACAAATTACCTTTGCAGAGAAACATCCCCATACCATTATGCAGCCACCACCATGCTCTATTATATAACTATGTATTTTGGGTCCTATCTCATGTTTACTGATTGTCTGACATATCGTATACCATCACAGTTGTCTGACATCATATATCATCACTAGAGAAGACACTGAATTTATATTCATCACAGTTGTCTGACATCATATATCATCACTAGAGAAGACACTGAATTTATATTCATCACTCCATAACACCTTGGACCATTTTTGTTCGGTCCAAGTGATGTGTTCATGTGCAAAGTCTAATCTCAACTTTTTGTTTCTTGCAGAGATGTGGTTTCTTTGCTGGTCATCTCCATGTAATCCATAACTAGTGAAATGTCTTTGTACAGTTTTTAAGCTTATATCTAGGTTACTCACTTCACATTTAATATGTGAAGCAGTCAAACAAGGATTGGTTGCATGCATACGCCTCCAACTGTGGTGGTGGTTTTCATGGTTTACCTGACTTTTTGGCAGAAACAATAGTCCCATATATTGAAAACACTTCACCATTTCTGCAACAACAGTTTTATGCACATTAAAGATTTTACCAATTTCAGTAAAGGTCTTTTTTTCCTTCAAACACACACCTACTATTTGTTGTTTGATATCATTTGATAATTGTATTTCTCCAGACAACTTAGTTGATTCAATAGAACGTAGATGTGATGCAGTGATCAGAAGCTCTGGTTACGCCACAAAATACTAATATTTTGTCCTAAAAATACCGGACAAATCTGCATACTTCCTTTGTTAGCTCTACTTTTGTCACAGTATAAAATAAAAAAATTATTTTTTTTTTGTAAATCAGATTTAAAATAAAATCAGAGTTAATTGAGTATTTTGTGCTCTTTTCAACTATCACAATATTAATTGTGTAGTAGGTGGTGAATAAAATAATAGCTTGCATTTTTAAAACATGTCTAGGGTAGCTCTACTTTTGGTCACTACTGTAGTTGAGGGTAATTATATATCAAATTTGTTCATGAATGTTATGAATTAAAGAAACTGTTTTTCTATCACTATGTAAATAAGGATCGTGGATAAACCTCTAGCAAACAAATTAGTTATCAGTTAGTTTTTTGTAGTTCAGTTGTTTTTTTTATATATAACCAGCATTCAGCAGTTGTCTGTTAATGAAATCTAGCAGTTTTTAAATGACAGTAGTCATTGTTTTGTCCATGTGTCTTGCTTGCAGTTGATGACTCTAATTTGCTAGATATTTATCCACTATCCTTATTTACATAATGATGCAGAAACAGTTTCTTTAAATTCATAACATTCATGAACAAATTTGATATAAAATTACTCTCAACTAGATTGTATTAATATACATACATCAATATTTTAAAAGAATTATTATACTTTAAAGTTTATTTTGTTTTTATTTTAAACTTACTTTACATCAAAGAAACAACTGCATATGAAATTGTAATTTATTATACTACAGGGTAATTTGTTTGGGATATCATAAAAAAAATAATGTGTAGGAAATAACACTTAATCTAATTGTATTGTATTATGTACACTGGATCAAACAGAAATTGACAGTATTGTTAGTGACAAATTAAAAATAGGCTATTAAGACTAAAATGCGAACAAATTTTTAGATAATTTGCACTTTACGATATGCTACACTTGTGTATTTTTAATATTAAATACATCAAATGTTAAAATCATTTCTATAAGTGACAGTATGTAGTGGAAAAATTTTATAAATATAAAAATATCATGAATATATAAAGAAATTCTTGCTTTTGTTTTCCTTTTCTATTGTTCACACCAGTGACAGTAAAAAAATTCACAAGGAGGCAACCTTTTCTTTGAGACTTGCTCTACAATAGAATGCAAATAAAAACAGTGTCATCTGGTAATTTTGCCAATATCACAATAAGTTTTTTAAATTTTTACAAAACAATTTAGTTGATGCAGCATAATTTTGCAAATGCCATTAGAAAATCTTAATGTGTTGAAATTTGTAATGTATAATTATGGCCTCCTTTTGGCTGAATTCTCTGGAATTACTGTCATACTTAGTGTGAAGTAACAATAACTCCACTAAATGACTTTTCTGTCATTCAGAGAATTCATCCAAAGGAGATTATAACCATTACTAATTTACAGTACGTGAAGATTTTCTAATAGCATTTGCAAAATTATGCTGCATCAACTAAATTGTTTTGTAAAAATTTAAAACTTATTGTGATATTGGCAAAATTACCAGAGGACACTGTTTTTATTTGCATTCTATTGCAGAGGTAGTATCAAAGAAAAGGCCGTCTCCTTGTGAATCTTTTTTACTGTCACTGGTGTGAACGATGGAAAAGGAAAGCAAAAGAATTTCTTTATATATTCATATTTATAAAATTTTTCTTTTTTATTACAAACTGCCACTTACATCAATGTTACATATTTTAATTATTTTTAATATTTAAATATTAGTGTACCTATATCAAAGTACAAATTACGTAAGACTACAATCCTAAGTTTTTTATTACCAGCATATTTTTAATTTATCACACAATAAACTACTACTATCAATTAATTTTTTTTTTTTTGACCCAATGTAAATATATTGTTCAGTTTCAGAATGGTTCATGAGAATGCAAAGTGGCAGACACTGTTGCAGAGGCTTAGTGCATGGTATGGTATGTGAATTGAAAGTGCTATAGTTATATTCAGATTTCTAGTGAGTTTGCGTGTCATAATGGTCAGTCACGTGTGGATATTGTGACTGTTACCATAGATTCCAGCAAGCAGGTCTAACTTCACACTATAGGAGCAGTAACAAGTGAACATTTACCAGACAGTCATAAGTTAAAGGATTCCACTATTTCAGTGGAACCTGCCACTCCATATAACACGTCAAAGGATTGTGCATCAATATATGAAAACTTTCCATACCATGTGCATCAGTGTAATTCTGTGGCTGCCTGGTATAAACTATGCATAACTTTCTCAACATGTAACATTTTAATAAGCTGTACTTGCATTACTTTATTTTCTACACAGTAAATTCTATGACATCTCAAATGCATAGCCTTGTATTTTCCTGTATTTCTAAACATAGATCAAAAATTCATGACAACAATGTGCTCTATTTCCTAGCTTTGGAAAATCAGAATTTTGTTGAATTTAGTCATTATAATGTACAACAATAACAGTAACAATTTTATCAATTTTTGTGTTTATACAAAATGGTCTTTAATACCATTAACAAAACCAAAGAAAAGAACAGCTTTTTGCTCTGTTTGGTTTTGCTAGCTATTAAGAATTGTTTAGAGTTTTTTGCCTCTATGGATTTTATCAAGTTTGAAATAGTATATTTTGAATAGTGTTGGATTTCTTTAGAAATTTCTGAAATCTGATCTATTGTTATAGATCACTTGATACAAATTAGTGTTTGTTTTTCACCTGACATTATGTACTGAAACAATTTTTTTGTAAAAACAAAGTATCTTTTTATGCATCCAAAACAGTGTCTAAATAAGGTGAACAGACTAATTTCAAAGTTTTGATTAGTTAGCATACAATATTAAAATCTTAAGAGACACTGTTCTAGAACCTGGTTGAGCCACCTGTAGCATGAATACAGTGATATGGGCAGGCATGGAAGCATATGAGTGCCATATGATGTCCTGCAGCATCTAGGTTCACAATTACTGCAAGCAGTTCTCTAGTTTGGACAAACTCTTAGGCTGGTCCAACTTTGCATTACAGATGATCCCAGATGTGTTTGATCAGTGATAAATCCATCACAATGCCATTCTTTCCTGGTCTGTTAGGGAAGTGGCACACTGTGGCTGATTTGTCAAACCTGTGACACCCTTTGTGTGGTTGAGTATTGTCCTGTTGGAAAATGGCTCTTGGAAGCCCTATCTTGAGAGGCAACACATGGCTGCATGATGTCACTAACATACCACTGGGCTGTCATGGTCCCTTGGATCACTATTAGAGGTGACTGGTTGTCATATGTGATGGCACCTCAGATGTGTACTACAAGGTCCTCATCACTTTCAACAGTAGTGTCATGCACCAGTCCTTTGTAATCCCAAAAGTGGTAGTCAAGTTGTGAAGTCTGGCAGTCTTGCAGGCCAATGAACAGGACTGTATTCTGAACATATGAGCAGTCTTGTGGCCAAATAATGCCATCTACCATATGAATATGGTGTTTGACCCACCATTGATGATATTTTGATTTGTCTTTGTGCAACCTACCCCTCCCAGAAGTTTGTATATGCTTAGCTGAATCACCCTGTATAACAAATCATTTATTGTAGAAACAGAATAGCATTACATTCTTTCAATATAATCTTCTACCATATCACCTGGCACACATGTGGAAGGTGCTACACACCAGTAGCACAACTGTACCTGAATGAGCATCTTAATGCTCAAAGGATGGTCTATCTTGTGTGGAAATGCTTTCCTGTGGTTTCTTTAGCTTGGGGAAGAGATTGAAGTTTCAAGAGCTCATATCGGGTAAATATGGAGGGTGTTAGAGTGTCTCATCTCACTGTTCTGACAATTTTCTTACAGGCTCAGCAGTGTGACAGCATTGTCATAGAAGAAAATGGGAGTGTGTGTTTTGATATACTGCCATTTCCTTTGCACTGTGGGACAAAGATGATCCCAATTCCC
Organism: Centruroides sculpturatus; assembly: GCF_000671375.1. Taxonomy (NCBI): domain Eukaryota; kingdom Metazoa; phylum Arthropoda; class Arachnida; order Scorpiones; family Buthidae; genus Centruroides; species Centruroides sculpturatus. The sequence continues at coordinate 554,304 of NW_019384565.1, forward strand.
ACAATAGTCCCAATACTTGGATAGTTTAGGGCAGTCTAATTTGACACCATTAAGTAACTGCTTTTTTCTTGATTAAATGCTTTACACAAGTGCCACTAGGTATATAAAATAAATTTGCCTTTCCTTACTAAGTCCAGAAATCAATAGCACCCCTCTTCCTATGTAGCATGACAACAGTGTTGCCACTACTTTCTTTCCAACCTTCATATATAATTTTGTGAACACAGTATACTTTTTAATTACTTATAGTAAAATTTCCTTGTGTGTGTGTAAGTAATGAAAGTATACTGTGTTCACAAAATTTATAACACTAAACTGTTTTATCTTTGTTTTAATAATAGAAGTGGTGGTGTTCTGAGATTTTTCAAAAATGTATAGACAAAATGATGGAAACTTTAAAAATTTTTAAAGGTAGTTTAATACTTTGTCTCAGCTAAAGGAAGTTGGGACAGTGCAGCTTCATGTTGTGGCATGGTTTCAATTAGTAGCATTACAGAGAGTAATACTTTAATTCTTGGCTTGCTTATTTTTTAGCACAAAATCTTAATTTGCCAGATAAAATTAGTTTCCTTGAAAAATTTTTACCAGTGCTTTTGAAAAACTTATCTTCGTCGTGATTTTTTTGTATAAGTAGTGCTTATCCAGTCGTCTTCCACAGCAATTTGCAACAATGCAACATCTTGTGGTTTTGCCTCCTGTCACTTTCTTTGTTTTACCCCATATGTTCTATATGGTTCATATCAGACTTTTCTGTCTAATAGTAGAATTGACTATTTTCCAAACCATTGTTTGGTTTGGAAACCAGCTAAATGGAATGGTGCTCTAGTCTGCTGATAAAGTTCCAAGTTCTCTTTTCCACTCCTCCTACAATAAAATTGAGCAGTGGAAATTGATTTTATAGTACAGGTAACCCCCGTATAACATGACACTTCTATAGCACGGATTTGCTCTAACACAGTTCGAGAATTGGTACCATACCCCGTATAACACGGTACTTTTATAGCACGGATTCACTCTGATGCGGTTCGAGAATTGGGTAAAACCCTCGTACAACAGGAAATGTAATAAATTTTTACATACTTAACTAATAATAGTTCACAAAAATTATTATTTTCGTGAACTATTAGTACTTAAGTATGTAAATTTTCTCTTCTCACCTTCTGTCGATACACCTGATCCTTCTCGAAACTTGTTTCAATGTTGCCAGATCGCAACGCTTCTGCTTCTGATGTTGCCGAATGTTTTTCCCTTATTCCATACTTGCTTTATTCTTCATAAGTGCTTAGCACCATATAAGGAAATTTATAAAGACCTTTTAACTAGAAGCAAGCAATCTAAAATTACATACATTTTGCAAAAGGTAAAGCATGGATCTGAAGATAATGCAGAAAAATGCTCAGAGGATAAGGATAACTTGCCAAAAAGAAAACGCTCTCGATTAATTGTGTTTTTAGTGATGACGAAGAAAATATTGTTTAATTTATATTAATATGTATCACTTAAAAAAAATTTTAATGAAGATATTTATCTTAATTATGAAAATATACTAGCATGTTTTTTAATTTTTGCAACCTAACCCTCCTTTTCGTATTAGTTCTTTGTTTTGTATAACACGGATTCGCATAACACGGCAATTTTTTGGAACGTAACTACAGTGTTATACAGTTAAAATACAGGGGTTACCTGTATTTGAAAGTAGCCAGCCAATTTCAAATTGTGTTCAGTCACTTCAACACTATTAGTGCAGATTGTGCCATAAGTCATGACACTAATTGGAAACTTTACCTTCTGATCTACCTATACAAACAGCCTATTTTTTGTGTGGACAGCAAATAATTTGTAGTTAGATATTATTAAATAACAACAAAACAACTCATCATTAAACAAAAGATTCTATTTATTTGGTTCAAGTTTTGTAATCTGCTTAGATAAGTTTTCTCATGCATTTTGTTAAGAATGGTTTCTTGAACTCTTGAAACAAAGCATGATTATATTTTTAAATACCAACTATTAGAAATAAACATTATCACTAAACTCCATATATTATAAAGCTACACACCAACCAATGTCAAATGTTATCAGGCTAGAAACTCCTCACTCTAGTGCCAAATTGTTTCATAATTTATTAGTATTATAGCCATTTCTAGCCAGGTAACGTTTGGCATTGGTTGGTGTGTAACCAACTATTAGTTTTAGCTGACACACATTTCCCACTTATTTCATTCCAAGTAACAGTCAGCAGTTGAAGTGGTGGAATTTTTTTTATTTTCTCTTACCAAGATCTCAAAGATAAACACATCTTCACTAGATGTCATATTTTTTTTCTCGGCCTGGTTATTTTGATAGCTTCCATTTTTCAATTTTTTACTTCAGGTTTGTTTTCATAGGTCATGGGTTTGTACCACCATATATATATGGATTTTCATGTTTATAACACCTAAATAGGGCCAGTTTTCAATGTTCTCCTGGAGGCATCTTCCTTGACAGATTGCTTGTGTGTTGCTTTGCTGTATCCTACCAAACCAAACAATATGTTAGGTTATAACAGATTAGACAAAAATTTAAAGCATGCCTTAACATTTAATCTGATTTTTATTAATATACTAAACACCTTTCAATGGAATTCACAACAATAAAAGTTTTAAATGTTAAAACATTCAGTTGTATAAACTTTACAACTAAATTTACAAGTTTGATAAACTGAATAAGAAACTTTATTTTGAAATGAAATTGCAAATTTAAAGTGTAATTAGTGTTGGTTCTAAAATAGAAAATATTGTCAGAATATAACTATAGAAAATAGTCATATTTTAAGTGTTTTTATTTGTGAAATGTTAAATGCTCTTATTGATGAAAAATGAATATTAAAATGTATAAGTTCAATTTTATAGTTGTTTCTATTTTTCAGGAACGTAGAAACAAAGATGGGAGATCTAGTCCTGATGGTACAGGAAGTATTGTATCACCTCCAAGTGGTTCTACAAAAACAAATCCTTTCTTGGCTTCTCCTGCTACTGAACAAGGTATTCCAACAAGTAATCAAGGAATAATTGACTTGTTTTCTTCTCCTCCTGCAACTTCAACTACTGCTCCAGCTCAGTCAAGCGAATCAAGTGATCTGTTATGCATGGGAAATAATCCATTTGCAGATAGTTTATTTGGTAATTCAGCCCAACCACCAACTACTCAAACTCCATTTGTCTCTTTTGGAACTAATGGTAAATATTTTAAATTATCAGATGTTAGAATACTACAGCATTTTAGGATTTATTTTGTAACAATATATTTTCAAATTGTAACTTAGATCTAATTTTGCTTATAAGACTATAAATTCATAGATTATATATCTTTTAATTTGATAAACTTCAACTTAATATATCTTCTAAAATTATTTACATGTTTGAATGCAAAATGAAGTTTTTAAATTCAAAGAATAAATTTTTTTTGCATTTCAAAACTATTACACTCCTTTTAGTGGTTTTTCCCCCGTTTTAATGGATTAAAATGTTCTTAAAAATTTACAAAATTACTGCTTATAGAAGGATATTTGCATTTTCAAATACTAAATTAAAATTAGTACTCTTTGTGATTTTGAATACAATGATTGAAACAAAATGCTATTTAATTTAAATAATAAAGTAACTGTGTTTAAGTAGACACAACTGAATGGAGTGAATATGAATTAGTTACCTATAGAACAAAATTCTAAAGACATTAATTAATCTGTTAAAGATTTATCTTAATTATTTCATACAAATTTAAAATCTTTCTTGAAATGTTAGCATTATTCTTAATCCTATAACTTCAAATTTTGCTTACATATACTTAGAAGTTTTTGAAACTTATTAGATTTTGATAAACATTTTGATTTAAAATTATCAGGACAATAATTACTTGTAAAATTAATAAACAGTTTAAGACTATACAATAACAAGTCAATTTTGTTTAGTATTTGTTTAATTTGAATTCTGTAAAAGATTTTATGAACAATAAATATTCATAAAAACTTTTTAGGATTTAATGCTACTACACCCAGTGGTCAAGGAGGTTTTGTCAGTGATGCTTCATTTGCTGCTGCTTTTGGTAGTGGAACTCAAGCTACAGGTAAATATTTTCACCTTTTTTTTCATTTAAAAAAAGTCCTTATGTGATTTTTCATTTCATTCATTTCTGTTATGGACTGAAACCAATTTATTCTTCAGATTTTTTGTTAAATATTTACTAAATTCTGTTTTTTGGTATTATAATTTCAAATACTAAGCTTTTTTATTATTATTTACTAGTTTTATATTAAAATATTTCTTATGTCATTGAATACAAACATATTTAATTATTAAAAAATACTTAATATTTTGTTGAATGATTTTAAATTTAATTAAGAATGTAATGTATATGTATCTGAAAGAATTTTTTGAAGCTGTAATGCTAAGTCCATAATGTGTTCCAAGTGTCTGATGTATCATTGAAAGTTGTGTTAAATATCTTACTCTTATTTTTTCTTGTTTGACTTAACACATGCATTTTTGGTAACTAGTACTGTGTAATAATGTTATCAATGAGGAGGATTTAATCAAATTTTAAAGTTACAGAACAGATGTTTCTTAATTTCTATTTTAAGAAATTTTATTTCAAGTTTTAAAGGGAAGAAATTAATGTAAGAAGTAAATTAACTATTTTTCTAATGAAAGATTACATACATATGTTGAAAGTGTGTGTATATAAACTTTTTAAATGTTAATCTTAATGTGTAAGAATCTAATTAAAAATTAAATTTTTTTGTAATACTGATTAGAATTGACATTATTTGAAATATAAAAATGAATTGTCACTGTTTAATCAATTTTGGATAAATTGATTTTAAGATTAAATTCATTACTTAAGACTATTTTTACATTTATAATTAATATATTATATTAAAAATACCCAAGTTTGAACCATTCATTATTATAGAATTGCTAGAGATGGGCAAATAGCATCCCATGACTATTCTAATACTAAAAAGTATTAGATTGGATATCCAATTGATGATGATAAATTTTAGTTATGACTTACAATGGCAGATGAGTTAGCTCCTCCTTTGAGTACTAAAGTTTAAACACTGTGTTAATTTTAATTGTCTCGTATATTTTAATAAAGGGAATTGTATTGTGGATAGTCCAATAAATTATGTAATCATGACTGTTTTTAAATTGTTTTGAAGTTTAAACAGATTTTTATAAATGTATCCCTTTTGTCTATTTCACTCTGTAAAAATGGTGCCTCTTCAGTACCTCTGATTTTTAATTTGACAAGGAAAGCAGAATAGATCCTAAATGTTCATTCTTGTTTTCTTAAATTGCAGTAGGTGTGAATAGCTTTGTTAATCTGTTGTAGTTGAAACAATGTAAAAAAGCTTCATTGTAGAAGTTCAAATGAAACTTCAAACTTAAATTTTAAGATAGTTCGTTTTATTTAAAACCAGTGTTTTTGACTTAAGTCAAAGTGAAATAATGATTTGAATACTTGTTACAATCCTTTTTATAATGAATTAAGTTGCTGTAACTAAGTATTGTACAAATGAATTACTCTTTTTATAAATTTTTATTGAATGTGATGTCTTAGTAACAAGAAAAACATTTACTTGTCAATTGTAATGTCTGACTTAAGTTTTCCAAAATTGGGCAAAAATCTATTATGACAAATTTGAAGTTATAAGTGATACTTTTCCTTCTCAAATATATATAAAAATGCATGAAATTTTTGCCATTTCTTTTTTTGCTAATATCTATGCATGCACAGCTTCTATAGATCTAATTTTTCCAAGTTTTAAATTATTTACCAATGTTACTCTACATTTTCTCTCTCTCTTCATAGCTTAATGTTTAAGTTTATTAAAACATATTCTAAATGCTCAAAATAAAAATGTTAATTTTAGGTAATATATATATATATATATATATATATAAAATCAGAAGTATTACAGTAGTTATGTCAACTTAAGTGTAAACATTAATTATTCTTTGGATAACCTAGCTTAATGGTTCTTAAACTTTGGAATTTTATCAGTTTCAAATTTAAGAATTCATTGCTTGTCATAAGACTGATATCAGCTAATTTAATATTTGAAAATTTGTTGCAGTTAAAGCTACTTATGTACTATTTTAAGTAGATCAGCAAAGTGATGCTCAAGGATTTAATATATATGAACTAAGCTCTGGAAAATAACTATATTTTAAGTGTGTTTGGCTTTATATTGACGATTTGAGTAAGTGAAAATGCTGCTTATAACCACAACATATGCATTAACTTCACATGTTCAAATGAATTTTAATTATGCAGTTCTTAATAAAATTCAAAAAATATAAATATTATAATGAAGATTAGAATTTCATAATTTATTTCTGAAGTAAAATACTTAAAATTGAAATCACAAATGTAGTTTTGTAGTAAGCATGATTTTCACTAACCTATTACTTTCAAAGTTAACTAACTCTATGCCCTTTATTATTACAAGCTGGATCTGGATTAACTACTACAGTGATTCCATCAGGTCTGTATTCCTTTTCCTGTCCTATGTGGTGTTGATATTATGTGACATTAATGGACTGCATGTGCTCTGTCTATATCCTTTCTTCTAAAGTTTGTAGATGAACTGTTGGTAATGGTATAAATTAAATGTATGAGTTGTCTGCTTTTAATCTGCATGACTGTTGTACTTTTAATATGAATTTCCTGTAATTGTAGAAATTTCAATTTCTTATTATTTTTAAATTAAATGGTGTGAAAATATTTCTATGCAATCTTTGATATAGATTCTAAAATTAGATATTCTTTTTGAGCCATTTGTCTGGGCCTTTCCTTTGTGAATTTTGGGATTTTGATCATTTTTAATTACAAAAATAGTCCTATATAACTTGCTTCTTTGCAACCAGCTTCTTCTGAGAAAGGTACAGGCAGTGGTCTCACTCTTCCTGTCTTGGAGCCGTACATGGGACGCTCAGCTTCTCCCTCTCCTACTGCAGAACTGATGCAAGGAGCAGGCACCACTCCCATTCTTGCCCAGCCATCTGAACCTGGATTTGGGGAAATGACAGAAAGCATAGAAGAAAATGTTCCTCCAGCAACTTCAACTGGCGGTGAGTCCAGTGATTTCATCTGGGGAGGCAAAACCAGTAGTCCTGTTTCAGGTGCTGCACCTGTTAGTGCCCCTGTTGAACCCAATCCGTTTGGAGCACCCTTTGAACCTCCTGCTTCTGTTTCTCCTGAAACAACTGCTGCTGCTATCTGGTCAGAAGGTGGAGGAGGCTCAGGTGTAGATCTATTTAATTTAGAAGGTCCTAACTTTCCTGAATCAGAACAGCCACCCACATCAGCTCCATCAGCTCCACCACCTTCTCCTTTTGGAGGATTAGATGTAGCAATGGCTCAAGTTGGCAGAAGTTCTACTCCTGATCTTAAAACACAAACATCAAGTCCTTCACAACCTTCAGTTGGAGTTCATGCACAGCAGAAATCTGCTATAGATGATTTAAATGTTGCCATCCAAAAAGCAATGTTAAAACCTTCAGCACAGACAGCTATGGGGGCAGTACCAAGTCCTTTATCAAGTTCCCTTCCACCTACAGGAATAATGGGTCCTCCACCTCATCTGATCAGTCAGCAACCTACCCCTCCTGTTTCCATTGCCCTGACCAATACTGCATCAACTCTTGCTTCTTCTTCCCTCACACGACTTGACTCACTAGCAGGTAGTGGCTCTGTTGGGACTACTCCAACTGGACGTGCCTCTTCTACTCCTGGGTACTGTGGCACACCGACATCAGGGATGAGCTCTCCTGCAAAATCTGTTGCAGAACTTGGAACTACTGGAACAGGTGACTACTGTGCTGTAGTCACTAATTTATAATTTTATTCAGAATTAAAAATTATTTCAAGTTAAATATGTTGTTAATTTTGACATTCAATTATTTAATTTTTCATAAATGAAATTAAAAATTAGTGAACAACCTAAATGTTTTTTTTTAAAGTATAGCTAATATTTATAAATTTTGAAATGGCTTCAGCATTGCATTCAAATTTTTATTGCAATTCTGAAACTATAGATTTAGTTTAAATTTGGATGAAATGTCTGAAATCAAATTTTACAATTAATGCCGATGCAATCATTTACAACCATAAAACAATTTGATTGCAGTCAGTTTCATCCAAGGTCTATTCAAAAGAGAATGTGTTTTCAGTTTTAAAACAAAATTTAAGATACTTATTTTTGTTTTAGTATCAAAGTTATCTTGATGTCTATTTAATTGGTAGTCAGTAAAGTGTCTTAAACACTTAAATGTTGCTTGATAGGACAATTGAGAAAGTGCACTTGTATATATTTCATTGTACATTACATTGCACTTTTTTTTGTTTCATCAACAATATAAAACAATTGTGTTTTAATTTGAATTTTAGTAGTTATGACTTATAGAAGTTAAGGCTATAAGTACAGTTAACTCTTAAATGACTTAAGTTTGAACTATGGAAACCTTATTGTGCTTCTTAAATCCTTGAATTCTCTTTTGGAAATGTCTAAAGTTCAATGCTTGTATTGTAATTAATTTCACAAACTATTATAAAATTTGTGAAATAATGGGCTTTATTTTTTTGCCAGTCAATATTTTGTGAAATTAGACCAAAAAAATTTTTTTTAATAAGAGAGAATTCAAATGACTTTGATATTAATAGTCCAAGTATTTAATACAAAAATACAAGTTATGTATGTAAGGATTATATAAGTCTAAGTTGCCAAAATAGTTAAACCAAATGATTGCTGGATTATATTGGATGGTTATAATGTTGCTAATTATTAAGTCAAATAGAGGTTTACTAGTTAATTAAAAGTAATTTGGCATAAAAGAATTTTATTATAGCCTGATGTAATCCAGCAATCATTAAAAATTGGGTTATTAGATGTTTCTAAAAAAATTGAAATTTTTAAAATTTGTCTGGAGCAAAAAAATTTTTCAAACTTCTGATCTTGTAGTCTTTTTGAGGATAAACTGTGCTTATAGTTGAACTTTTATTATGAACTGTTAAAAAAAAATTAGAATTAAATAGTAATCAGATGTGCAAAATTCTGATTTTAAGGTTTTTCTAACTTTGGAGATGTCTTACAACCTTTACCTGCTGTTTCTGGTGCCAAAATTTCTGGAACATCTGATGCCAAAACATCACATCCAGCTACAAGTAGTTTAATCAAAGGAGATTTAGATTCCAGTTTGGCTAGTTTAGCCCAGAATTTAGATATTAATGGTCCAACACAATCACTGAAAAGGTTTGTTAATTTGAGTTTTTCATTAAAATAGTGTTAATTCTTGAATTATCAATGTGTAACCTTTTCAAAGCATGCAGATTGTGTATTATCTAACATTTTATCATACTATTTGAATTTTGATAAATGCACAAAAATGAATAAACCTATTAAATTTAATTCTTAGTGTACAGTACATTCAGGTAAATTCATTCATATGATTGCATTTTTAATTGTAATTTAGATTAGGAAACATAATTCCTACATAATTTCTTAAAATGTTTTCTTTATTAGAATATTATATAATGTCCTGAAAAAGGAATAGACAAAAATTAATGATTAGGAAATGGTTATCAGTTGTGATATCACAAACTAAATTTTTCATCTAAAGAATTTGATTAAATTTTTACTTTAAGACACAGCTTTCTAATCTTTCTAAACTTTATCTTTTATTTTAGTATTTATTATCGAAAGTATTTGTCTTAAAGTTACACATCTCAAATTTTTATTAGTACTATTTGAGAAATTTTATTTAAAAAGACCTGTTGTAATTACAATTCATCATTAACAACTTGAGGATAGCAATTTATTTTTCTGACCTTTTAGTAAAATTTTGACCTCCTTAGGAAGTCCTTCGTCATTTTATAGAATTGATGTTTCCCAAATGTTTCCTTTTTTTTTTTATAAAAGCCTTAACAAAAATTTAACTTTGTTCTTTGCTGGTCACTTGCAGTCCCCATTCAGCAAAGGTTGTAAGTGAACTTCATAGATTTCTGCAGGGCCATATGCATTTTTATGAAATTGCAGGCTTAAGCTTAAGTACAAACTGCCAGTATACTAAGTACTAAAATTTATGCTAATGTTGCACAAACTAATATAGTTATCATTTTTTTATAGGTGAAGTTTAGCTTGAATGTTCATCATGGATATCAACATTTAATTAATAATAGCAGCAAAATAGCCAGATATAAGTCTGCAATCATTTGGCTTTAATGAACATCAGCTTAATTTGGATTGCATAATACAGGGCAGAAAACAGGAAAACTGTTGCTAAAGCCCCAGGGATGACATAAGGCCTCCTGGACTAAAGATTGTTCATTTTCTGGTTTAGACAATAGTGAGCTTTTAAAATTTGGATTTTTTTTCCCTCTATCAGATTGACAAGGTTTTCATTTGTCTTTAGCATTTACATATTTAAACTGAAGTTCAGTTATTCAGTTTTTAAATTAATTTAATGCTCAAATATTTCAAGAATTGAGTTACTTGTCACTTGAGGCTTTATTTTACTATCTGTGGTAACTATTTTGTATTATAATTGACTTTAGCATTAATTTTGAAATAGTTTAATCACAAGATAAAAATTACTTTGCTATATTTATATATATTTACTTATAACAAATTGATATGAAATAGAAAATTATTTCAATAATACTTTTGAAAAGTGAACTTTTGATTTGATCTTAAAAATTTGATTATTAATTTATGCGAAAAACATTGACTCTTCAGTTAAATATCTGAAATATCCACAAATGCTTTTAGTTTGATTTTATATAAAGTAAATTTTCTTAATGCAAAATTACTAAAATTTGATTTTCTCAATATGAAAATTGATGCTAATTTTAATGTGTAGATTTTTGAAAGATGTTTAATTCAGCATTGTTTTTACAGAATTGGGCATTATTCAGATGTCAAGTTTTAAACAGTGTAAGGACTGAATTCACAGATATTACTAAAATTGGTCATAAGATATGGCAATGCTTGATTCATTTAGTGTGTTATTAATCAGCATTTTTTTAGGGCAGTCTATCTCGAAATAGTGTAAATTGGCGACCAGTAGCCTAAAAAGAAAGGTCAGTCGCCAAGAAAGAGTGTAGTCTGGAACACGAGATAAATAAATGGTGGTCCCTTTTTGGGCGGACTGTCTTCAGAATACCTAATGATATAATTGCCATTCAGTAGAAAATTTACAAATAGTAAAAACTGTTTATTCTCCTCATTGGTAGAACTCTCATATTAAATCAATATCATTATTTAGCCATTGATGATAGTGTTTAAACTTTTAATAAGCTAATCTTTTAGATAAAGTAATTTTAATTTTATTGAGCAGCACTGAATGTTTATACATAATAAGTGTGCACACTGTTCCATTGGATACTCATGTTTTTATGCACTTTAATCTATCAAACTTATATGTATATAAACTAATTGAAAACTGCTGCTGCAAAAGCAATTTAAAGTAGTAATTTTTTTATTTTTGTACTTTAATAAAAATACAATAAAAAAATATTTTTAGTTATAATCACTGAAATGCTAAAACCAGGAGGAATAAAACTTCCATTGGCTATAACCAATAAGAAATTAGTGATAATATTTCCACACATAGTTGATACAACATACTAATTAATAGTTACTTCATTGATAGCGATATAATAATTTAAGTTAGCTTTTGTGAATTGTATCTATGACATTGTTAAATTGTCACTAAATGTTAACAGGATTGTATAGTAACAATGACACTTGTAAATCCAGTTCTAGTTTTGAATTTTCTTATAAAATGAAAATATTGACATTTTGAATTGTTAAACTCAATAGTTAAAATAGTTCATTATTATTAATTTTTTAATAAAATTTCAGGTCAACAGGCCATCAATGGGGAGCTGTTAGACCTGGACAAGCTAAACCTGTAGTCACTACACCTAATACATGGGCTCCTGCAGGCCCACCAACTTCTAATGTAGGTGGCTGGGGATCTCCACAACATACGTTTCAAGCAGTGGTAAGTGGATTTTACTTAATGTTAGAACATTATTTTGTAACGACTTTTTCATTAAATTCAAATGGAAATAAATTTATTTTAATTTATTGAGTGCCACACAATAAAACACATACATACACACAATAAAACACATACATACACACAATAAAACACATACACAGGTACTACTGTATAAAGCAAACGTCTGGCCGTCAGGCATTTGTATTAGGATGTAAATATCTAGATGTAAAAGTAATATTAAATATCCAATAATGCCCTCCAAGCTGGGGATAATGTTGCTGCCCTTGTAGTTGATAGCTGTTTCTATTGGCCATGTAAATTACCAGGTACTTAAGTAGAGGAGGCTCCCATGTGTGGTGAATAAACTGTGCACTATCAATGTTCACCTGCACATTCATGTCCAAGATGTATGTGGCTAAAGCCATAGTAGTTTGCCTTTTATTAATTGAAATGTTCTTGCAGATACTGTATTAATAGACGTATTGTAGGTGTTGACCATCTATTGTCCCAAAGTGGTATGAAGTATACTTCCAGGAACATCTTATTGTGAGGGTCTTTGGTTTCTAAGAAGCATATAGATAGTGGAGTTCCTTCTGTAGGCCAACAAAATTGTCGTCTCCTGCCACTTCTCTGTATGTAGACATCATGGTCTTGTTATACTGCACAATCTTGAATTTATGTTCTGCCTTTCCCATATTTTAGTCTTGTTCCTCATATTTTCTCACTAAAGTTACTATCTAGATGGTACCTGTGCTGGATAGCCAGCTGTTTTATGTACCACAATTCATTAGTTCTCTTTTTGAAAGAAGTATGTGAATGTTGTTTTTACTAAGGCTCTAAAAGCCACTACTTTATATTAGAAGGGACCATATGAGGAGGATGGAATAAAAATTGAATTGTATGTGGGTTTGAAGTACACAGATATGTAAATTATACCATCCTGTATGCATATGTTGATATCCAGGAAATGTGCAACAGATGTATGATGATGATTCATGTGTAAATGGAGGCCAAACAGATTGTTGTTGAAAGAATCCAGAAAAAACCTTGTTTGGTTTATGATGCCAAATAATTAGGTCATCAATATATCTGGAATATAGGATATCATGCATGAATATAGGAAGATGAAAGTACCTGATTTTTCCGGTTGCCTGACAATTCAGTCTCTCTCAAAGGGGGCTTCCCATAGCCACTCTGCACTGCAGGTAAGCCACTTCCTTAAACTGGAAGGAAGAGTAATGGCAAGTTAAGTTGATTAATATTAGCATAGAAGTTGCCATCTTTGCCTATATGATTAAAAAGAAAGTCATAGTACACACAAGCAAAGTTCTATTTTGGTTGACAGCTGCATTGATTCAAAACCATAGTGATGTACGTGTAATTTACATCACTATGATTAAACCATAATGTTCATTCAATGTGAAGGTTGTGTGGCGTTCTTAATGCCTTTATGGTAGTTCTCCAATTTGTGATGTATCAATTAAGAATTTTTTTAGTTTTGTTGACAATGCTGACGTGTCCAACTGGATGTAGTTGATATCCAGGTATATGCACCTTGGCAAAGGCAAAAATTTTCAAAATAGAAAGCACCAGTATGGAGGCATAGCTCATTTTTAAGGCTCTTGCTAAAGGTGTCCTAGTGAAACACTAGTGTTGTGTAGCTTCCAGAAATAGGTGCAATTGTGCATTTTATTTCGGTGATGTAATTAAGTGCCTTTTTTTTTTTTATGTTGCTCTACATGAGGACTAGGTCCTTAGATTTATCTGCCTTGTATAGGACTATATCCTTATTGGCCATCCACTTTCTGAACAGTAATTTTGTAAGTGTTTTAAGTTCTTATGTTATAACCTGAAGATGGTTGATCAAAATGGACAAAAAAATATTTCTCATTAAAATACTCTGGATTAAAGATGTCTGAGATTGTAATATTAATTGAATCCAGTTTATTCACTTATAAACATTTCTGAAAAGTTTTGTTTCCTACAGGGTTCTGCACCAAATCAGTGGGGTTCTGGTGGGATGATGGCTGGCCCATTCCCACAACAGCCTGCTGCTGCAGGAATGGGACCTCAACAACATTTTGGAGCGGTAAGTTCTGGTAATTTTAAACTTAATTTCAACATGAAATGTCATATGCTAAACTTTAATGTTTGTTTTTAATAAATACTGATTTGCATTATCTATAACTGAGGGGGTTAATGGAACTTCCCCCTCATTTATAAATTTTCATAACTCCAAAAAAGTTAAATTTTGAATTTGTGTATTACCAATCCATTTTATAAAACTTCCATAGTTCAGTTGCATGCCACAGATTATGTACCTACATTAATGTAGGTACATAATGTACTTTGTACATTAATAAAATGTTGCATATTAAAGTACTGGTGAATTGAAACACAAATCCTACTTTTTGTTGAATTGTTAGAAATTTTTAAACAATTCTGAAGACAAATTTTCAAAGGATGAGCATTTTTAATACAAAATTGATCATGTATAAACCAGGAATGGACAATTTTTCCCAAAGACCACATGGACATCTATAAAATATCAGATTGCAAGTGAGAGAGATAATATAAATTTTTTTAAACAAATTTTATTTTCAAATATATTCTTACATGATTCTGTGTGCCAACTTTTCACATTTGTTAAAGTAGCAAATGAAAATATTATTTATTCGTGTTACTAGTTAGTCTAAATTTTAATTAACGAAGGCATAACGGCAAATAGTTTTATTAGTTAAGATCTATGCAGTTCTCCACAATTCTGTAGTTTGTAGTCAGGATTCAGATTGCTTGTACTGATTATGTATTTAACTTACTTTTCATTAATAAAATTACAAAATTTGTGAAGTCTGTGGGTTGCACAAAATGATACTTCATATGTTGTCTGTGACATATCCAGAAAGTTCACACTTTAAATTATGCACTAACCGATGATGAATCTGAATGCAGCTTGCACAACACTCTAGCAGCAAGTTTTATGTACTATCCTGTAGAAAGCAGTTTGTTTTATTTTTATTTATGTTCGTCTGTGTAAACACATGTAGACTTATGCATTTTGTGATTTTTCTTTCAGTAAGTAAAAGTGAGTGAAGAGCTTCTGGGATGAGCTAGGTCTGATGAAAATTTCATGAAAAACATCACTGGGGGTGAGACATGGGTTACTGAATATAACATGGAAACAAAATGTCCATCAGAGTGGGTGGAAAAATCTTCACTGTGATCCAAAAAGCATGACAAGTTGGGTTGAATATGAAGATCTTGCTCACTGTCTTGTTCAATTCTGAATATCTGGAGGTGATGAAATGTCTTTGTGAAGCAGTGAGGATGAAAAAATGGACTGCTTGGAAAGAACATCATGACAATGCACCCACACATCACTGCTGATAACAATTTTTGGCCAAGAACTTGGCTGACCCCCCTCGATTTGTTCTCCGGAACAAAGCTAAAATAATAATGCAGAAGAAGAAATCACAAAATATGCAGCACATCTACAAGGCTATGTTGAAGGAGTAAGCAATTAATTTCAAGGATGTTAACATAATTCTGGGAGTGAAACTGCTGACTAGCACTAATGACCAACATTTACTGATGTATTTTGGTTTATTTTAGTGTAGTTTTTTATTGTATGTTTTTATTTTATTTATGGAATTAGTTTTGATAATAATATGAGCTTTTAAAAAAGTTCTAAAAAATGGTTAAGCTCTTGTTCTTATTAGAATGTTTTTCTTGATTGTTAAAAATGATAAAAAATGTTAGTTATATACTGCATCAAATGGTATTTGAGTATTTTATAAAAGTACAGTTTAGAAAGGAATAAATATTTAAGTTTTGACTTAAGACCATATATGGGGGAAATCCTATAACAGGTGGCGAACCTATGGTGCACATGACATCTCCCAATGTGACACTTTGGACATCTGACACACAACATATGAGAGTGGTTTCTCACCTGGTTTTTTATCAATCAGCTTTTTTACATGTACTCTAAAGCATAGTTGTTCAAAGTCTAAAACTCTGGCTCACATAAACATTTTTAAAGACAAGTATGCTCACTATATGGCACATGGACATAAAGGTTTGCCATCTCTGCTTTATACTGTACCTGATATCTATAGATAGATAGCATGACTTAGTTAACACAATTTGACTGAGGTTTTACTGTAAGATTTGATAACCACAATTGGTATTTAATTGAATTATATTTATGCTTATATTTATAGTTGAAATTAGACTTCTGATAATGTTCTATTTTAACAGATGCCTGGTATGCGTCCAATGGCCCCATCTGGTATGGGAAATGTTAATATGATGGGAGGTATGGGTATGAATGTAACTACTCAACAACCAATGACTCAACAAACTCCTATGTATGGTGTACATCGTCCTGTTGCCCCAAGTAGCACAACTTCATCTATAAATGATCCTTTTGGAGCTCTGTGAAGGTAATTACAGAAGAAACTAGAAATATCTGCTATAGATTTCTTTAAAAATGTGTTATCTTTCAGATGATTTCACAACATTCCCTTCAGAGGAATCTAAAGAATGAAATTTTTGTGAACCCATGAACTTTGATGAACTCTGCCTTTTTCTGAATAGCAGCATCAGTAGAAAAATGTTGATGAAAAATCAAAATCAGTGCCACTTACCAGTCAGCTCATAGGAGAGTTGTCATTGTATTAGACATTGGATAGAAAATTGGACAGATCTGTGAAATTTAATATAGGACATCAGAATAAGTTCAGAAAGTACTGGCACTAGCTTTTGTTGAATTATATTGCTGTGATCCCATTTGCACTGCTTACCTTATTAGCTAGATATGCAAATCTTGTGCTGTAAAATTGTAAAATCTGCTGACAGTATCTTTAGTCATTTGTTCACTTTAAAAATGTTGTCATTCGTGTCCCTTTCTGAGCAAGATGTCCTTCATACAGCTGGCATCCTAATAACCTTCTATTCTTGATTTGAGTGAACTTAATGTAATACTAGCTACATCAGCTGGGAACAGTGAAATAGTCTCAATTCCGTTTTGGGTGGAACTTGGGTATATTTTTTTCTTTTTGGGGTATGGAAGATGATGATAAACTGATTTGAAAAATCAGGTTATAGGAGAACTTCATATAAACTTCAATGGAAGTTTCTTGCTATTCCTGCTTATAACTAATGACCATGTTGTATTGTGATTGTGGCTCTGATCACTAAAAATTACTCAATAGTTAATTTGTAAAATTTAACATTACTATTTTTTTGAATCATGTACAAAGCAATGTGCATTTAAATTTTTTTTCATGCCATTTATTTGTTATAATATCCTAATGAAATGGCTAGCACAAATGTTCGTTCTTACAGCAGGAGGCCAATTATTCAGTTATAAAGTAGCTAAATTACATTCCAAAATTGTTAGTTGGCCATGTTGAGCATAAATTCTTGGATTAACACTGTGTTGTTTATTATTTAAGTTAATCTAAGAGCAATACAATCTGTACTATTTACAAATTCTGTATTCTTATTGCAGTGATTTACCACTGATGATGTAACCAAGCCTTGTCTGAAACGGTGTCACAAGCACTGTGTCCCAGATCACAATAAAAGCTGTTCTGTCAGAGTATTAATTTTACAATTACAGAATGATTAGACACATTAAAAATATTTTGAGATTTTCTAAACATTGCTTTGTTTTTTCAAATGTTAAATACATAGTTTGTTTTTTACTAGCAATAAATTTAGTCAATAAATAATGCTTGTTCACACTAGCTAATTTCTGTAATATTACATTAGAAAATATTGATACTTCACTTCAGTATTACTATATATTGCTGCTGTTATCTCAAATGTTGAAGATTTGAACTTTACAAATCTTTAATATAATTCAGATAACTGTAGTTAAATTACTTTTCAAAACAGTAGCAAAACCAACAAATTAAAATAATATTTTGATTAAATATAGAAAATTTACACCAAGTATATGGGTATAAGAAAACTTCAGTCATAAGTAGCCAGTAAAGTATCTATAAGACTGCATGAATTCAGGTAAGATAGAATATTGACTACAAAAAATTATATTTAAAATAACACACTAGTTTTTTAATAATTCAAATGCAACCTGAATTTTGTTAAAACTCCAGTTTTTATTCAATGACATGTTATCAGATTTGTGATGACTTCAGTGATGTAAACACTACAGAATGTAATTTTGTATCATACACTAGTCTTTGTGCATTATTTATTGACTTGTATTTTACGGTAACTATATATTATCTATATAATTATAAATTTTATTTCAATTTTTTTTTGAGGAAAAAGTTAATTTAAAAAATTGACCAAGATTTTTGGAACTCTGTACTATATTCTGTTGTTTTCCTTGACAAAGCACTATAATTT
This sequence comes from Centruroides sculpturatus, assembly GCF_000671375.1. Lineage (NCBI taxonomy): Eukaryota > Metazoa > Arthropoda > Arachnida > Scorpiones > Buthidae > Centruroides > Centruroides sculpturatus. The sequence continues at coordinate 572,732 of NW_019384565.1, forward strand.
CATGCATGTAACTTGCAGGTTGTTTTATGAAGTAAATCTGAAAGTTTTTCCAGCAGTTGGCATATTATACGCAAGAAATTAGGATAATCTTCCACAATTAAGATTTTGCATTATCAAAACTAAAACTTGTTTTTGATTGAGATGCAACTAAATCATATTAAAGGCATGAATGACACTATTTTCAATATTTTTCAAACTTTTTTAATCTATATATATAATCGAGACGAGTTGATAATAATAATAAGAGCAGAGCCCAAACGGTTAGGAGTTGGAAGCTGAAATTTCGTACACAGTTAGGGTACGTCACGAAAACGCACACTAAGAAGAGATTTTTTGAAATGCCCCCCTGGGGAAGAGGGACAGGATTAAGCTTAACACTTCCATCAACAATAGAAGTGTTAAGTAACAATGGAAGTGTCAACAATGGACGTGTTACATAACAATGGACATTTTAAGAGAAAGTGCAGTTGGTTTTCGTTTTTGCAGGAAATTGAAGATATTTTTAGACCCATGTAAAAATTCTAATTAGTCTGGAAATGGGGGATCAAATTTTTGCATTCTGTGAAAACGGGTAAGGTTGACTATAACGTAATAATCTTTGCTATCGTTACTTTTGCCCGAGCAACGCTGGGCCCACCTGCTAGTAGTAATATAAACGTTTAAAACAGACTAGTCTTTATATACTGTGTGATTATTTTTATTTAATGCCATAATAAACAAGGTTTTGTTAAAATTGAGCAAATTTTTTAAAACTGGCTTCACTAGCTGTGAATACTAAGCAGAGAATACAGCTTGATTAAGACAACTTTTCAAATGAGTAAAAAATACATTATTTGGTAAAAGTGTCATTTTGTTAATAAAGATGAATCCTGCAAGACTTGTACCAATTGATCCTGAGTGTTGAAAATTATCACACACCTGGAAGAGAAGTTTACAGAAGAAATGTAATTTTTAGTTTGTTCACACAAATAGCAAATGGGCAAAAACCACAATGTAAACCCAACAAGAGGGGAACCAAAACTTTGATCTTCCATTCTCCCAAAATATCAACTCAACATTTTGTACTTTACTAGCATTGTCAATCATTGCACAATCCATTGTCAGTTAATGACATTTTGATGTTAGATTCAAATTTTTCTCATTCTAAACACTAGTGATAACCACTCTTGTAAGAAACTTATTTTTATTTGCCTTTCATAACTTTTTATAAATTCAATTCTTTTACAAAATAGTTTTGTAGATAAGCAGGGCCTCCAAGAGGGGAAGGTAGATTTTTCTCCAGTCTCAAAGAAATTTTAGGGTACTGTACTTGTTCTTATTCCTTTAAAAACTTATTTTTAGTAACAAAAATGTCTTAAGACTGCTTATATAGAATGTATTTATTTAATTTATTCAAGAGGTCTGATCTGTTAGATAAAAGTTCTGTAGCCCTGTAGATAAGCAAATACTGTAGATAATGAATCATGGACAATAATGAATATCAGAAATAGAAAATTCAATTCCATATCAATTTGATATAACCATCTATCAATACATATATTTGAACAAAGTTTTTAACTAACTATTGGTAAACAATGAGTTGCATTATTGTGAAGTTCAAAATTATTTATATCAAGCTTGTCTAAGTATTTTTAGTTATAACCTCCAGTATTTAATCTGTTTTGAAAAATTACAGCATATGCAATAAGACTAATTTTCAGCCATAAATCATACTTCAAATCAACCTTCCTATGTCTTAGAAAACTCAGGACTTCATTACGAAACAGTTCTATCAATTCATAGCCTTGACTATACATCTCTTACGACTGACTGAATTAATTGTTTAATATCTGAATTTTAACTTAGATATTGTAATGAGTTTTACCAAATTGTTAATTTTAACAAACCGATATTTTGCCAGTATAATTGGCAACATATTCTTCTAATCAGGTTATAAAATTTTGCTATAAATTACATTGGGATGGATATGGTATCCATAATGAATTATCTAGAAAGTTTTTTAATTAATAAATCATGAACAAACTTAATGATAAAACCGTTTAGCACATTATCATATATAAAAAGTCAAAAATACTTAAATCTAAACTTAAATATTAATTCATATTTCAGTGTAGAAGAATGACAGATAACTGCTGTTGGCTAGAGTTAATTCCATAATAGCGAACTAATGAACACACTAGTCATAGCACCTCTCTTCATTGAAGATTCATGGAGTACAGAATTGAGCTTCATTCACCAGTTTTTACTCAAATATATACAGGGACGGATCCAGTTTTTTCAGGACCTAGGGCTTATTGAAGTCCAATGGGGTCCCATCTTTTATTACATTAAGAATCTTATAAATGGACTTTAAACCCCAATTTAAACATCAAAATCAGAGTTGGAATATATTTATGAAATGGTGTTGAATGACAAACTATATCTTTATACTGTATATAAAAAACCTAAGAAATATTAACAAAACAAACAAAACTTAATTAAAATAGTTAATATTAATAATTTTAATTTTTTTACTGTAGGATAAGTGTCTTTGTTAATGAAAAAGTATTAAAAATTTATAATTCAATTTTTGGAGACCCAGGGCTTAAGCCCTATTAATCCTTATGTAGATCAGCTCCTGAATATATATCTTAACCAACAAGTCTCCCCGTTCGTTAGTTATTATAGACAAGGTTCTATTCGAATCCTGATCCTTTGCCATGTTATAACATGATAAAATTCTTTCCATTGACAACGTTTTGATGCGAGTTTTATAAAATGCTACAAATAGGTTTTCCGACTTAATGAATTTTCAAAATTCTGAAAGAACTTAGCATATTTCCTCCATTACGTTCTCGATTTATTTTTAAAATATGTGTACCACTGGGGTTTATTAACTTGCAACAGGAAACGAGTGGGTAAAAATTGAGATACCTTATTTGTACACTTTCAGAACTATATCAATAGTTTGACTAGTTTCAGCTAACATTTGAAATTTTCATAGTTAACCCGATTCAATGTCTTCAGTTCGGTCATTATGTTGTCATCTTGACGATCATCTGGTTAAAATCAGCTACAATTAGAGTTTTCCTAATTATAATAAGCGTCCAGTTTATGAAATTTATCAGCCGAACGATAAGCACTCAATTTATGAACTCCATCATGATTTTTCTATCTTAATATTCGACAATTCAATTTACAAAAATGCGTGCCACACAGCGAGCGTTTTAATATTTTTTAAAATGTTTAGGCGTCCCGAAAGTTTGACTTGCAATAAAGATATTTAAAGAAATGGAATGAGTATGCTTTAATTAGAATAAAGTTGACTGAAACAAAGATGATAAAGTAACAAACCGAAAGGATAATTGAAAAAAATTGGCAATAAACCGAAATCGTATGACGCGTAAATATTAGGGTTGCTCCGGACGTGCTACAGGTTCTTCACCCTTGTCGTATACAGTACTTCAATGTGTTCAATTCTTTTCAACTCTGGATTTATTTGAATACAGGGTTTTAATCGAAGAAATGCTGTATTCGAACTATCAGGACACCGTGATAAAATTTTTTTTAGCAAGTTTATTATGGTTCGATTTAGTCCACAATGGATTGGCCAGATGACGAGAGATGAAACGTGACATCCGGACAGACAATCTCCGGAAACTTTCCAGGGTTTTTCGATTTTGATCTTTCCGGAGCGCTTTAACCGCTCGGCCATCCGTCTATCTGCAATTTAAGGAGAAGAGTTTGCATTGACTAACACTACGATTTTTAAAAAGTTCTGAGATGGACGCTTAGACAACTTTATTTTATACGTAAGACTAGCTGATTATTTTAAGGTAAAATCATGAATAATTCGTGTTTAAAACGTGTTGTTAGACCTTAAAATGTCCGCTTCAAACCGAATACTAAATTGCAAGAAAGTTGTTCCATTTACATTAAATTTATCCGAAATTTTCTTGTGAACTGAATATTGAATTAAATACTGTACTTTTATAGTTTGATTTTACAAAAAAAGATTTTTTTTTGTTCGTTTACAAATACTTAGTGTGTGTATCTATGCCTCAAGTGCTACAAATCACAAGATACTATAGCCATACTATACAGACACGGTATTTGTATATTATGAAACTTAAATCGCAAAATCTTATTTCTGTATAACGAATTTACACGTGATGCTATTAAATGGTTACAGAAAAGATTTTTTGTTTTAAAATTCTACCTTTTAATAAATGTAAAAATAATTCGAATAAAAATGAATCCTGCTGATATATTTTGTGTATTATTCCTCTGTGTATTTGCCAAGTAAAAAGTTTAACACGAACGTAAGTTTTGTAATCTCAAATTTTCATGTTGCTGTAAAATTTAAACTGATACAATCAAAAAAAAAAAAATGAAAGAATATTTAAATATCGAATTTGTTTCGAATTTTATCAAAATGACAATTTTAAGGTAATATTTCATAGCGTCGTGTTTTAGGAATATTACAATCAAAATCCCATTACAGTCGACCCCCCTATAAGATCGTTGATTTTTCCGTTTTATCTGAATTACATGTTGTACGAGTCACTTAGATTTTACAAATACGTGTGCCGGGCTGTGAACGGCTCACATATTTGTAAAATCTAAGTGACTCGTACAACATGTAATTCAGATAAAACGGAAAAATCAATGATCTTATAGGGGGGGGGTCGACTGTACAATATTACGTTATCGGTTTATGCGAAATCTGCGTTAAACCTGTTTCACAATAACCAATTGAAATGCGGAAAACAGGCTGATGCGATTTTCCGTTGCAACTGTTCTGTTTTGGTAATCGTTTTCACACTGGTGTAAAATTGCGTGGATTTGTGTTTCTGCAACCGATTTGTGAAGCATTCTGGTAAGATGGCTTCCAATAACAATATAGTTTTACTATTGATTATACTGTTCTTATTACTTTCCCGGATCTGTTGTACTTATGCAAATTTTTTATACACTAAATAAACTATGTCGTGATTTAATTACAAAGAATATTATAAATTTTATACATTAAATAATTCCAGAAGCAAGTTTATCTAATTTTTATAACAGCTACACGTTATCGCTATTAGATAAAAAATCTTTGCACTTAAGAATTTTTGTTACGAGAGGTGTAGATTTCCACAACTAGTTTCTATAGCCTAGGGTATTTCTTATTTAAATAAACGTTCATTTAACAGAGTAGACAGTTTGTCGCCGTTCACAGATTTCGAGTAAGTCTGCTTATTTATTAATTAATTAGTATTTACAATTGATTAGATACCATGCAGAATAATTTACTCTCAAAAATACTATTCTTGTATTTTAATTCGTTGTCTCAATACTTTCCGGGTATATCTAATTTCAAAAGAAGTTTTGGACAATTGTAATAAATACAAAATAATAAATTATTTAATAGAAGTATTTCTATATATTAATATTTAAAAAGAAGATTAATTGTTTGCAATTAAATTGGTTTAAAAAATTGTTTTTATCTTTTTTTATATTATATTTTATAATTTGAATATTCTATATTACATAAAATGTATAAAAATAGAATTTAATATAATTTTTTATACAAATTTTAGTAAGAGATTCTTAAATTAATATAGCATTTTTTTTTTTATTCTTTATTTTTGAAACTATCAATCATATTGTACATTGACCGAACGTTGAATTTTGATAAATCTAGGTCGACCGCTGATAACCCCTTCGAGCGGTTTCTAATTATTTTGAAGGAAGTTAAAACTTCTTAAAAGGTATGTTATTTAAAATTTACTTTTGTAGGTAGTGTATATAAGATTTCTTAATATTACTAATAAGAAATAATTAAATTAAAAGCTTAAAATGTATATTTTTACAAAGGCTAATACAAAGATTTTTCATATTTAAAGTAACATTTCCTCAACATTTAATACTGTTTTGACAAAACTGATATTATATACAGGACTTATATAATCTTAATTAATTATTTATATATTTTTAAAGTTAAATGAATAAATAAAATCTATAGAATCTTCAATAAACTGGCATAATAATGAATTATAGTATTGTATTTAAATTATTTTATCAGTTTATTTATCTCTGTTTGTTTATTTACCGTTGGTTCTTCACTTTTATTCTAATATATTTGATTGCAGACGATTAAATAAATGTCTGTATTAAAAATTAGAGAATAATAAATAAAATTATATCTGATTATATATATATTTTAACCTATTTGTTAACATAATGCAAGATTAAAGTTGACAAGGAACACGTGATGAATAGAGTAGCCTACTTTATATTATTTTGCATTTATTGAATGAAATACATTTTAAACAAAATTTAGTGATAAGAATTTACATTTGAGAAATCAATATAAGAATTCCTAATTTGATAAAAAAAAAAAAAAAAAGGTTTCCGTGGCTCAAATTGCATTCACTGAAAATACGAGTAAAAGTGCGGAAGCATTGATGCAATAATAAGTTACTTCTCAATATTAGTAAACTTTTATCGCGAGTAAAGATTGTTTTTATATAAATTAGCTATAATTATTGTTTATAAATAATTGTACCATTTAATATAGGGTATTTATTTAGCTATTGGATATACACGTGTCTGGTACAATAATCTAATACTTCGCATGAAAATCTGTTTCGGTTAGTTTAGTTATGTTTCATTATACAATGTGTAAATAAATAAATAAATATATATATATTGTAAAATTATAATGTATACAGCGGCGGACTGGAACGTGCTTTCGAGTCTGGAAACATCAGGACCACTCGCCCACTTTACTAACTAGTTTCAGATATTAATATTAAAAAAAAAAAAAAGATGAAGGAGGTGGTAAAATAAAACGAACTGGAAAGTATTTGTAAAATCAATTACATTTTAATATAACTAATAAATAATACTGTACTTGGATATTTCAACAAACAACACTTTTACGTGTACACTTTCTAACGGTACCGGTTTATTTTGGTCTAGGCCTTTTCGGCATTTGCCCAATGGCTAGTCCGTCCCTAGCTCTAAAGATATGTAAAGTTATGTAAAGATAAGTAAATTATCGATTCGAATTATCTTTAAATAAAAGCTTTTTAAACTACAAAATTTAACAATTATCTCTAGGATTATTAATTTAAAAAAGTAAGCCTAGGGACATCCCGATACTGTCGATACCGATATCGGTATCGATGCATTACTTTGGTTATTGGATGTGGTATCCTTACATCTTTCAAATACAGGTAAGTTCTGCCCGAAACAGGATTTTGTAGCTGAATGAGAAACCGAAATGGAATTTTATACTATTTTCGGTCAAATTAATTTTATATAAAAAATATTAGTGACCAAAAATCAACGTCAATTTTCAGTATCTATTTATGCTTAGAGTTCTAATTGCTATTTATAAATATTTAAACTTTATGCACCACCAGCGATATTTAAAATGATCAACAATTTGTATATACAGTCGACCCCCCTATAATACTGCTGATTATTCCGTTTTATATGAATTCCACGCGTTGTACGAGTCACTTAGATTTTATAAACACGTGAGCCGTTCACAGCCCGGCACACGTATTTGTAAAATCTAAGTGACTCGTACGACATGGAATTCATATAAAACGGAAAAATCAACAGTGTTATAGGGGGGTCGACTGTAATTACAAATTATTTTTTCCAGAATTAATTTCACTTTGAAACTATTTTCCGAATCTATGTGCCAAATGTAAAAAATCTATAAGGTGTCAAGTTGTATACTTTGTTAATTTGTATTGATGAAAATAAAAATGTAAATAAATCCGTTTGTTTTATACAATATAATTAAAATAATTTATAAGTACTTTACATTCAGTATATACAAGCAAATAAAACGTGATACTCTGGATGTGTTCTTCAAATTCGATGGAAATTTAAAATTTTACACATGCCTCTAATTACTTGTCTGTAAATAAGAATTACAATTAAAAGCTTGTGCCAGTTGTAAAAGACGGACCCGACATATCCGAACGGACCACCCCCGAAAAATCCCTGGGGATTTCTTGACCCGTCCGGGTTCCCCGGAACGGTGGGCTGTCACCTTGACCGCTCGGCCATCCGGCCTATCAAAAGCGGTATCAGGAACCTATTGGTGAACATTTCAAATGGTATTTAATTTTGCTTCTCAGTGATCCTAACTTCAAATTTGTATATAGTAATGCAAGAACTCTTCTGCGTTTTCTCCCCTCTGCCACTACATTTCCTGGAAAATCTTTCAGCGTTTTTCTTGTCTTTCAATTTCCTTCCTTTCTTTTTCTTCTGTTTTGCTTGCTTTTGCTCTTTCCTTTTGTAATATGATCTCTCTCCATAAATTGGATGCAATAGAAATGGTGGACGTTCTTCTCGTTCACGTTTCTTTTTTGTACCACTTGGTCATGGCCAATACAAATGACGAAAAATGCCAGAAGACACGTTTCCATGTGATAATGTATATGGAATTGCTGGAGATAGATTTGAATCGGACTGTATTTTTCAGAACTTGATGCGGCTCTGATAGTTTTTATTAAATTTATTAAGTTTTTATTATTTAATTTAAAAAAAAGATAGTTTACCACCCACAAAAACAAGTAATCGAGTTCAATAATAGGCATTTTGTAGAAAATACGCACTTTTTATTAATTCTTTCCGCCCTGTGGGCAATAAGAGGGCTCTTTTTTTGCAAGCCCATTATGGGTTCGGCCAGGCCCACAATGGGGCTTCTGGGTGGTGAGGGGCGGGGCCCGACATATCCGAACGGACCACCCACCGAAAAATTCCTGGGGATTTCTTGACCCGCCCGGAGTCGATCCCGGGTCCCCAAGAGCAGTAGGCTGCTACCTTGGCCTCCGAAAATACGCACCTGAAACACAGAACTTTTTTTTATCGTTTAGACCTGACAATACCTTACGTGGTCGACTACTAGAAAAGGTGTTTCGCAATAACTTTTCCAATTCCCGTGAGTGAAGCAACCTGTTATTTTTACATGCCATTGAGAATGGGATCATTATATGATGCTTCCTGAAAAGATAGCTCATCTAGAACTGTTCAAATTGACTAATTATGCACGGTTTCCTTTAGATCAGTGTTTCTCAACGGGGGCGATATCGCTCACATGTGGGCGTTTTTCCATGTTGAGGGGGCGATTAGTAACAATTTATATTTTGGGAGGCGACAAACAATTTTCTGGGCGATATAGTAAAACATTATATTAAGATTAATTAGATATTTTATTCGTTATATCGTACAATAATTAAACAAATAACATTATACTAGTCACTAGTCTATTCAATGCACTACGAATTTGGCGTTAGCCTTGGCCCTCGGCATCGGAATTTTGAAGTGAAGGGGGCGATACTACGTAACGGTTTTATAGAAGGGGGAGACGATTCGTTAGAGGTTGAGAAACACTGGTTTAGATGGTCGACTACTGGAAGCGGTCGGCAATAGAAGCCCAACCTAATTTTTTTTTTTTTTTTTTGCTAAAATAACAATTAAAGGAATTAAGAATCTCAAGAAATTCAATTTAAGTTTCTCCGTAATCTGTTGACACTTTGAATGCCATTTTAAAATTTTAATCAAGCTCATCGTGGGTTCGACCACGTGGTTCTGGCTCGAGCAGGTTGGGAGGGAATGATTCAGTCTGTCTCCATATAAGTATAAGGGACAGAATGTCCATGAAAAATTTCCTGTCGTCGCCGAGTATTCAGTTTTGATTTGGTTGATTTGTAGTCATTTTTTCCATTGTACGTCTTATTTTGACGATGAGCTGTTTGATCTCTTCGAATCCTGTTGTGTTGATATTTTTTCCTCTTCCTCCGAAGTATTGTTTGATTCGAGATTGGAAGAAGAAAGCTCTTCTTGCAGAGTGTATTAATATTAACTATAGCGGTTGTTTTAATGTCTCATGTAAGGTAAAACATTTTATAAAGCTCAGTATTAAAATTTCATTCCTTGTTTAACAGTTTTTGCATATATTCGTGGAATTTTAATTTAAAATTAAATTAATTATTACAAATAGATCTATATACTGCAAAATTATTCCTAATTTTCAGTTTTTTTCATGTTAAATTTGAAATCATTTATATTATTAATTAACTTGGTACTTAAATTAAATTTAATATTCTTTATAGTGATTTGAATATTCTTTCAAATGGGTATCTGAAGTATGATCTCTAGGGAATAAATTTCAGCATTAGTATGAAGTTGACAACACCTCTTGCTATGATCTGGCCATGAGCTGTAAAGGCTATGCACTTTCTCTTGGATATGCTTTTGTGGCATACTTTTATGACACTCCTCAATTGAGTTTTAAAGTCAAACTGAGCTGCTAGTCAAATGCATACTTGCCAACCATCAGCATTTTGTATGCTGATGGTTGGCAAGTATGCATTTGACTAGCAGTGTCAGTGGACAGGCTGCTTTATCCTTTTGTCAATGTTTTTAAAGAATTTGATATTTTCACGTAAACACTTCATTTAACGAGTCTAACACCGATATATGGTATATGCCGACAATATTGTATGCATTTTATTACAAACGACCGAACGACCTTCTCGGATTCATTCAATTGGGAAAGAACCAAGATTAATATTTTTATTTACAGTAATTGTATGTTGGTGTAGGTATAAGAATTTTAGCTCAAATATGATAATTTTAAATGGCAGATATGATAAATTGCATTTTCAAGTCTGGCAATGTTAGTTCCCTTATGTTGGCAGTTAAATCAATTATGACTCATCATCAGAAGGAAATGAGTTACTTTTACAATTAGACTAAATTATTGAGCAGTGCTACAGTTTCTTTGCCCAAAAAGAAGAAACATCTGATTCGTCACTTAAGAATATACAGACCGTATGATATGAACTTTCTCAAGAAAAGAAACCAGATAGCTCTCTGAGATTTGTGAGATTTTACAAAGATGGTTTTGTGTGATGTGTGAAATAAAAGATGGTGTGATGTGGAAAACAAAGATGGTGTGATGTGGAAAATAAAAAAGACATTCTGGATGATAAGAAAAAGTAAGACAGAGAGAGGAAATAAATTATAACTAGAAAAATCACTGTCTGTAATAACTGCAGTGAAAGTCATAATTTTTATTTAAAAATTAGCATTTTTCTTACAACACTCCAGCTATTCCCCATACTAAAGAGAGTATGCAAATGCTTATTTTACATATAAACAGCATTTAAATCAATAATTTGTTTATACATAAATTATTGATTTAAATGCTGCACATATTACACTCATTCCTTGTTAGAACAATATATATCCTTTACAGAATAGAATAACATAAAATTCTATTCTGTAAAGGATTAATGTTATGAATATAAATTTAGTTGCACTAAGCATACTAACATAATCATATTATATCATCATTATCATAAAATCATCAAAGCATATCATAATAAAATTTCACAAATTAATTAAATCATCATTGTTAAGTTGTATAACTTATGGACAGTACTTAGTCTACCAATTAATCAATTTTATATATCAAAACTTCATTTGTAGAAAATATAATGTCAGTTAACAAATATTTAAAGATTATTCTAATAACTTTTTAATATTCTGTAGGATTTAGAATGGTATTTAATTATGGATTACCACTTGCAAGAGGACTTTATGATCCTCAATTTGAGAAGGAAGCATGTGGTGTTGGATTCATTGTTAATATAGATGGAAAAGCTTCTCATCAGGTTATTTTTAAATCTATGATAATTCACAATTATCAATATGTAACAGTTATTTTATTAATTTTTAAAATTTATTTAAATTTAGCTACTACGCGATGCCCAAACTATTTCTGAAAGGATGGAGCATCGAGGAGCGTGCGCCTGTGATAACAATACAGGAGATGGAGCTGGAATTATGACAGCAATTCCTCATTCATTCTATACAAAAAGATTGAAGTTAGTATTTAAAATTGGTGGAAAATAGCATGCAAAAATTACTAATTAGATTATTCTTTATTTATTACTTTTTCTCTGTTTTTAGAAATGATTCTGATGTAAATTTGCCATCATTGGGAGAATATGCTACAGGAATAATTTTTATGGAGGAAAATTCATCAGAAACTTCCAAAACATTATTTGAAAATTTAGCAGAAAAATATGGTTTGAAGGTAAATTATGAATTCTTTTAATATTCAGTATGATAATTGAAGTTTCAAAGCTGTTGATGCAAATTTAATAACTTGATTTTATATAACATTAATCTATGAATGTAATATTTATTCAGAGATTAACTTTTCAGAAATGATAAGTTATAATTGCAATTACAATCTGCTTTGACATTTTTTTTATATATTGACATGATAATATTTTACTTCATAATCATAATTTATTATAGAATTGAAGCAATTGTTACATATTTATCCATTGACAAGAATAAAAAAAAATTATATTCTGAATGTAATTAAATTGTTTCTTATGATTATTTAATATATTCTCCAGATTGAAAAAGAAATGTCTTTCTTTGAAATATTTTAAGTATCTAGATTCATTATATGGATCATTATCAAAATGAAATGATTTCTTTTAGAGAAAAATGGAGTACTTTTCTTCATTCAGTATTTTTTAAGAATTAAAATTACAAAATACTTTTAATTTATAATGTCAATAATGTCAAAGTATAATTCTGATGCATTACAAATTATTGTATGTATTTGGAATATGATGAAATATAAATGCTTTTGTCTAAACCAGGGGTGGCCAACATGAGGCCCGCGGGCCGCATGCGGCCCGCCGGGAGTCGTGTTGCGGCCCGCGGAGCTAGGTCAAATGAACATAAATGTTAACTTTATTGTACATATCACCAAATGAACATTAGAAGAGTTAAGAAGGTTTGGAAGAGTTCTATGAAACGTATTTGGACAAGGATAAATATCTTGCGTTTTACAAACATGCTCTGTCAATGGTTTCGCTATTTGGAAACACTTATGCGTGTGAACAACTTTTTAGTCGTATGAAGTACATCAAATCACAAGTGAGAACACGAATTACTGATGTTCATTTGGAAAACTGTTTGCGTGTAGCGACTACATCAGTCCAGATCAATTTTGATGCACTTACTTGTTAGTTCTGTAAAACAAAGTCAGATGTCTCACTTTTAAATATTTTTAAATTGTCTAATAAATATGTTTCTCGGTTATTAAATAAATGATTCTCGGTTTTGTTTTATTTTCTTCAAAAAAAATAAATATACCTATTTTTTGTGTTTTTTTTTTTACATTAAACCAGGCAAGTGTTTGACCACGATCTCACCTACTGGAAAGCAATGATGCTGTTGAAGCTGTAGCACGCTTGCTTGTTTACTTTAATTTAAAAAAAAAAATTAGGTGCGTGGCCCGGCATGAAATATTATTTCTGAAATTTGGCCCGCCTGCTTAAAAGGTTGGCCACCCCTGGTCTAAACAATAATTTCTTTAAATAATTCATGAAATTGGTATATGCTTCTTTACGGTTTTGATTTTGTATTTTTAAGATTGCCAGGAACTAAAAATTTTTCTAATAAAATTGTAGACAAAACTGTCCAAAAAGGATCACCATTTATTACTTTTTATGTTCCAAGACTAACACATTTTCGGCGACTGACCTTTCTTTTTAGGCTACTTGTCGCCGGAAAAATTACAAAAAGTCCTGTTAAAAAACACAAAACATTTTCAATTAAAATTTCTAAAAATTTCTGAAAAAGGAACTGGTGACATACAGTTGTCTTGCTTACTTCCATCTATACCTTCTTTTGGGGTTTCCTCTGCTTTTTATCTACTAAAAGTTGGTGCTGGAATATGTAGATTTTTAGAAAAGATGCCCCCATTTTTGGACAGTTTTGTTTACAATTTTATTAGAAATAATTCTCCATTAGACAAACTTTTACAGTAAAAATTTTTGTTAGATATGATATTTCATATCTAATGAAGTTTTTCTTCAAATTTTACATCAGATAGAAATCATATATATTAAGAAATTTAGTAACTATTTTAATAATTATAATGATTATATTTTAGAAAATTAATAACTACAATAGTTTAATTAATTAATTTGATACTTTTTCCAAATCAAGGTTATACATTGGAGATGTATTGAGACCAATGATAATTTATTGGGAAAAGTAGCTCAGTCATCTGAACCCTACATGCAACAAGTGTTTATAATTGGTCCAAAAATGAAACAAAATGATTTTAAAAAACAGGTAAATATGAAAGCAAATTTAAAAAAAGAGCTTATAATTAATTATATTCAATATGTAGAACAATTTATTCTTATATATTTTTTCATTATTTTTGGAAAATATGAAAATAAAATACTGTGTATATTAATAAATTATTTCATTTTATTTTTCATTCATATTTTCATTCATACAATGTCATTAATAGTATTAATAACATAAAACATCATTGACATATTTTAAGAATGGAAATATGTATCCTAAAACATTCAAATAAATGTGATGATTTGTCATAATGGTTAATGTTACCTATGGTGACTAAAATGACCACGCTTCTGACTGTTCATGCTCCCGACGGACCTCCCAGAGGGAAGCCACCGGCAGGCTGCCGAGTGTTTAATGTCACTAGTTATTGATTTACAGTAGTTCTTGAACAAAGTAAAAAAATAAAGGAAGGAAACGTCTACTAAAAATATAGTTAATCTAACCGAAATGAAACAAACCTAACTAAAGCGCCGCCATTTTAGTCACCATAGGTAACATTAACCATCATAATTCTTCAAAAAATCATATAGACCTACTTTGACTAACCTGTAATTTTTAGTTAAAAATGCTAATAGTTAGAATAAAGTTAGTTTGATAATTCTATATTTAATGTTTATAATATTGAAAATGTAGCATAAAAATTTATTTTATTAATATGAATTTTGTAATTTTAATGAATCAAATTGATAATTATTATGTTAATAAAACAGAAATCTATATTTTCAAGTGTTAAATTTTTTTATTGTAATGAAGGAATGGAAATTTTAATGAAAACTTCAAAATAAAAAGAACGAATGCTAATCTTTTTATATTTATAATAATCAATAAATAGCTGCTTACTTTTAAGTCAAGAAAGAAAGATTGACAACAAATGTTTTAGGAGCTTTCCTAATCTCAGCATCAGATTGTGCTTTGGACTTTAAAAATAGAACAAGAAGACTCAGTTGTTGGAGCATTCAGGTTCTTAATCAGAATTCACATTTAAAAATTTTCAAACAAGATTTTTTTTTAAAGAAACAAGGTGTGAAATGTAAATTCTATATCATCTGTACCTTCTTTACCTTAATTCTGTAAGAGTAAATAATTATTAAAATTATTTAATTATACCAGGTGACCTTAATTTAAGTACTTCTACTCAATGCTATCTAGAGAGATATTTAGCAGTTCAGATGCAACCAAATCTGGTGTAGAGACGTTTCAGAATATGCAAAAGACACATCTGTAAAAAATATTAAAAACTTTATCACTATGCCCTTTTGGCACTACAATCAACAAATATTTTATTTGTACAAGATACTCATACTATACCAAGATCTTAGCAATGCAGAGGATCCTGTTTGATGAGGTCTTAAAGTGTAAAACCTGATTATGGTTTTGAACAGGCAATGAACAGTGTGTTCAATAGCCAACTATAATTGATTTTCTGATGCTTCTGACATGCAGTGTCTCTCAAGTCTACCAAATTTGCAACATGTTCTTGATAAACCACTCTTAAGTGTCTCCCTTTTCTGTGGCCCAAATATTACATTTAAAAGTGTTATTTCCCTGAAGTAAAACTGTGCCTTGTAGCCACAGACTCTTCCATGACCACAACACATCCACTTCCAATCTGGCAAAGAACCACAACAAAAATTCATACAAATTAAGATCTGGACAATGAGGCAGTGAGGAGGTAGAAAATGGATGACTAATTATTCAGATTAATGGTAACATGTCATTGAAACTGTTGTATATAGCATCCTCTGTGACAAGGTCCTCCATCTGTCATGAAAATGGTTGATTCAGGGCATTGTTACTGTTGTAGTTGGAGTATGACAAAAACATTGAGCATGTCTCAGTATCTTTGCCCTGTCACAGAGTACAGGTCCATTGGGACTAGCTTCTTTGTTGTGGCTGTAAATCCATACTAGACTGTAATTTTAGTTCATTACAGTGGAATCTGCTAGAAAACATGAGGGTTTTATGTGGCCCAAATATGATATTTAGGAGTGTTAATTGTTTCTCTGAAGTGAAAAGTGTCTTGTAGCCACAGATTCTTCCATAGCTATTTCCAATCCAGCAAAGAAAGTCAATGCAATAATCAATTTGGTATTGCTGTCAGTGGCAAGCAATTGCTGGTTGTGACTGATTCTATATGAATAATAATGCATCAACTTACTGCCATAATTCTAGCCAAGGCCAAGAGAATCTTCTTACAGCAATTTGTCTGCCTGTCATTGCTGTCTTATTAATTCCAACAAAAAATCCAATGCTGCCATAGGACAGTATTGGAAGAATCAGATTTTACTGATCTGTGATACAGTACATTCCATACTGTATTATAGGATAATGCAACCACCATGACACTGCATGTGCACTATTGGAGCCTGCCTGCAACATTATTTATTGGCTGCTCAACATCAGCTGTAGCAACATCTTCAGTAACTTGTAAAATGATAAATTTGCACCCTTAACTGGGTTGAATGTTCAGATGTCTAGTTTGCTCATGGGCTCACTTGATTTGAGGATTCTCCCATGAGCTTTTGGAGTCTCATAAATTCTTATGATGACAAAATTCCCAAAATAGAGTTGTTTTCATAAAACAGTTTCATAAAAATGTGTTTTGTCAAGGTTGTAGTCATTGTAATGATAAGAATGACATTTAACAGCTGTGGACTTTTATACCCAGAACTTGGCTGCAACAAATGTGCTTATGCAAAGGAAACTGCTAAGACAAAACGACTTCCAACTACTTAACACTGTGTTGAATAATAACAATCCATGAAACCCTTTTTTACAAGTGTTATGTCTGTAGTAAACTCCACAAATGCTTTTGACCTCCACCGAGGTCTGCTTCAGGTGGTGACTGACTGCTATTATCAATTCTTGCTGCATCAAAAGTGTCATAGTGGTAAGTTTTGGTACTAATTTTATTTTTATGGGAATGTCTTCCACGTCTTGAAATGTCATCAAACAGATTTAATTTCATTTGGACAAGTAAATCTCTTTCTACACAGCTTTGAATAGGAGTGTTTTAATTATGGGTACTTTAATTATAAATATAATTAGATATTAATATTATTGAACAAAATGTTGTTATATAAAAAAAAAAAAACTANGTGCAAGAACCCTTGCTAACTTTTTCATATTTCTTGTTTTCTTTAATTGTTAATATTTACTTAAAATGGAAAAATAAAAATGTGATTTAATATTCTAAAAAACATTTAAAAATAATAACTATAGTAACAATAAATTTTTACCTTAAATAAATTTATTTATTTTTATTATATAGGCAGTAATGACAATGATTCCAGAGGCTTGGCAAAATGACTCATTGATGAATGAAACAAAGAAAAAGTTCTATAGATGGAGCAGTTGTTCTATGGAGCCTTGGGATGGACCAGGTATTTTAATTTAAAACAATTTTTTATATGATGTGGTTTCAGTATTATAAATGACCATATTAACAAAACAACAAATTTATTATAAATTCTTAAGTGCTCAAGTTTTTAAAAATAAGTATTATGTAATTGTAAAAATAGCTTTTGGTGCACATGTTCAAAGTGAAGATAAGCAGCTTGTGATGTTACAGCAGTGCATAAATCTGTGGAACAAACAAACAAAGAACGAGTATACTTAACAACAAACTGGGTTTTTAATCTTTACATTTGATAATTCACATTACACAATCTTAAGACATGATTCACCTTTCCTCTCCCTTCCTCCTCTTGAGGGTTACTCAGCATATAACAAATGAGAACCCTCATAGCAAATCAGCTACTTACAATCCACTTCTACCCTGACAAATCTTGTTTCACCAACAATATAATGGTTACCAATTATACTTAAACGCTAATTTCATGGTCTGAATGCATAAAGAAGAGATGAAGAAGCATGTGAAACAGAGCAAGAAGATATAAAAAAAAAAAAGAGGGAGGTTTTGTGGTTCAAGATGTGTTACATGTTAGGGTTAACAATTTTCACTCACTTGAACATGACAAAAGAAATATTTTTAATGTTCTCAGACAAAACTTTTCTCTAGTATCTATGCTTTGAGTACATACTCACCTAACATTCACAAATATACACAATCCAATGAGGATGGATTTCTTCATGATGACCTCGTGGTTTTTGATCACTCCCTCTAGGCATTTCTTTCACTCGATGGATGGTCATCCACACTTTCATGTGCATTCTTCCTCTCTCTCAACTTCAGGTGGGAACAACAAGCAGGGCACAAGCACAAACAAAAAAAGAGCTCACACACGACCTTCCCAGCACTTCTCGAGAGGTTATCCTCCCTCCCCCACATGACTTCCATTGGCCAAACCAGAGGCTGACTTTGTACAGACTGTTGAAAAGAAGGTAATAGTACAGAATAAATGAAGGTACAGAGAGGAAAACACAGCAAAAAATATATATATATATTTTGTTTGTTCAATGTCACAACTGGGTGAATTTATAGACACTTGGCACTTTGGAATTCATAGAACTTTATTTGTCAAGACGCGTTTTGGGCTCTAGAGCCCAAAACATGTCTCGACAAATAAAGTTCTGAAATAGAAAGTTGATGATGAAAATTGCCCAGTGTCTATGAATTCACTATATTTATACATATTCTACGTAATGATATATTCTTTGTAATGTTATATAAATTATATATTATAATACAAATAAAAATTAAGGTTTTACATTTTATTTCATAGGGATTATTGACTTCCACGCAATTATGGACATATTTTAATGATCTTAGAGATCCAGAATTTGAAACTTATCTTGCATTAGTGCATGCTCGGTTTTCTACAAATACTTTTCCAAGTTGGGAAAGAGCACATCCATTAAGGTAGAAGAATTCTTATTGTAAATTTTAAGATATTTTAGAATACAATTTAAAATTTAATTTAAATAATTGTTTACTATTTAAATAGATGTCTTGCACACAATGGTGAAATTAATACATTAAGAGGTAATATAAATTTGATGCAAGCACGAGAAGGTATAATGAAGTCTACTGAGTTTGAAGAGGTTTTGTCAAAGCTTTATCCTGTTGTTGAACCTGGAACGTCAGATTCTGGTGCTTTAGATAATGTTTTAGAATTTCTAACAATTGTAGGCCAAAGATCAATGCCAGAGGTATTATTCTTCCTATGTTATATACACTATTTATATCCCATCTTAATTATACTTCTGCTAAGATTTTAATCTATTAGCATTGATTTTCATACTAGTTGTAAAATAATTTAAATTATAACAGAAATTATGATAAATTTCAAGTAAACATATAATCAGTAATTTATCTGTTTAGAATGGAGACCATTAAATGAATTATCTTAAAATAGACTATAATTTAGTAATTTTTTGCATCTTTAAGAAAAAAAAACAATTGTAATCCTGTCATTGATAGCATGATTTATTCATGTGAGTGGCATCTATTGAGTGGCACTGGTTAGTAAAGGAATTAGTAAAGGATTGTTTTTTTTTTTACTCTATATATAATAGATATCAACATAGTATCACAACTAACAATTTAAACAGATGAAACAAGCAATATAGTTATTGATTTAAATGGAAACTGGAAGATGATAATGAGTCATTTTATTTTACATTGTAAGTTTTTAATTTCTCAATTTGAAGCTGAGTTAACATCAAATCTTATACACACAATATTCAGAGAGTAATCAATATTTACAAAGCTTTAGGTTCCCATTACAGTCATTTTGTCTTTTCGCAACAATTATGTATTAGTTTAATTCGTGAATTTTCTTACATGACAATTCTACCACCAGTAATCAATTGAAAAATACAGGGGAGAGGTGACACTATAATAAGAGAAGTTCCTCAAATTTTTGTGTCACATAATTGCTGCCTTCTCCTGGTTCTCACTTTGATTGGAACAGAGTCAGTTAACTTTTGTCATTCTTCCCTTGCATGGTATCATTGTTGCTGATTGCCTTTGTGTTCTTCCCATAATGGCACTGAAAATAAAAGAGAGTTGCTTTCTCAGCCATGAGTCAATATATATCCTTTCCTGCTCCTCCATTGGATTTATTGCCCCTCCAGGCAATAATGGGTGATGGAACATTCTAGAAGCTTAAAAACAAGGGCTTTGTAACTGACAATTTAATCTTGTATACAGAAATGACGAGCAATTGTTACAACAATACAATTAGTATACAGTTGCTCATTTTTAATAAAATCTATAACAGATGGCATCTATAACAGATAGCTATTTTTCAGAAAAGAATATTTATCATATATCAACAAAATTGTTCAAAAATTAAGCTTTTATTATTATTTAAATTTTATATCATAATGTAATTGAAAATTATCATTATTCCTTCCTGTTTAAATGATAGGAAAGTTGTGCAAGAACCCTTGCTAACTTTTTCATATTTCTTGTTTTCTTTAATTGTTAATATTTACTTAAAATGGAAAAATAAAAATGTGATTTAATATTCTAAAAAACATTTAAAAATAATAACTATAGTAACAATAAATTTTTACCTTAAATAAATTTATTTATTTTTATTATATAGGCAGTAATGACAATGATTCCAGAGGCTTGGCAAAATGACTCATTGATGAATGAAACAAAGAAAAAGTTCTATAGATGGAGCAGTTGTTCTATGGAGCCTTGGGATGGACCAGGTATTTTAATTTAAAACAATTTTTTATATGATGTGGTTTCAGTATTATAAATGACCATATTAACAAAACAACAAATTTATTATAAATTCTTAAGTGCTCAAGTTTTTAAAAATAAGTATTATGTAATTGTAAAAATAGCTTTTGGTGCACATGTTCAAAGTGAAGATAAGCAGCTTGTGATGTTACAGCAGTGCATAAATCTGTGGAACAAACAAACAAAGAACGAGTATACTTAACAACAAACTGGGTTTTTAATCTTTACATTTGATAATTCACATTACACAATCTTAAGACATGATTCACCTTTCCTCTCCCTTCCTCCTCTTGAGGGTTACTCAGCATATAACAAATGAGAACCCTCATAGCAAATCAGCTACTTACAATCCACTTCTACCCTGACAAATCTTGTTTCACCAACAATATAATGGTTACCAATTATACTTAAACGCTAATTTCATGGTCTGAATGCATAAAGAAGAGATGAAGAAGCATGTGAAACAGAGCAAGAAGATATAAAAAAAAAAAAGAGGGAGGTTTTGTGGTTCAAGATGTGTTACATGTTAGGGTTAACAATTTTCACTCACTTGAACATGACAAAAGAAATATTTTTAATGTTCTCAGACAAAACTTTTCTCTAGTATCTATGCTTTGAGTACATACTCACCTAACATTCACAAATATACACAATCCAATGAGGATGGATTTCTTCATGATGACCTCGTGGTTTTTGATCACTCCCTCTAGGCATTTCTTTCACTCGATGGATGGTCATCCACACTTTCATGTGCATTCTTCCTCTCTCTCAACTTCAGGTGGGAACAACAAGCAGGGCACAAGCACAAACAAAAAAAGAGCTCACACACGACCTTCCCAGCACTTCCCGAGAGGTTATCCTCCCTCCCCCACATGACTTCCATTGGCCAAACCAGAGGCTGACTTTGTACAGACTGTTGAAAAGAAGGTAATAGTACAGAATAAATGAAGGTACAGAGAGGAAAACACAGCAAAAAATATATATATATATTTTGTTTGTTCAATGTCACAACTGGGTGAATTTATAGACACTTGGCACTTTGGAATTCATAGAACTTTATTTGTCAAGACGCGTTTTGGGCTCTAGAGCCCAAAACATGTCTCGACAAATAAAGTTCTGAAATAGAAAGTTGATGATGAAAATTGCCAAGTGTCTATGAATTCACCTAGTCGTGACATTGAACCAAACAATAAAAAGAAGACATAGTTTCGACACATACAACAATAATTTTTTTTGTCGTATTTTTGTCAGATAGCCCTCGGTTTACACCGCAGTTCCATTCCTACAAAAGCCGGTGCAAATCGAATCGGCATAAAATGAACCCATATTTACAGTGAGGTATAGGGTTAGGTTCTACATAAGTGAAAAATAAGCTAATAATTTTGTTTATTAATACAATATAATACAAAATACATATAAATTTAATCTTTAAAATGTATTTTAACATAAAATAAAGTAAAATGTTTTTATTTAAAAATTTTAGTTTTGAATTTTTTACATTTTTCGGAAAAAAGTATCCATCTTTAATTGTTTACATTTTTGATTTCTTTCATTAAGAATTTCGGAATATGGTCGAATATGATGATCCTTTTTACATTTGCACTTCACTCCCAATCATTGTCTAACTCACAAACTTCATCCGTCAAACTTTCCTTAGTTGAAAGGATACGTTAACCCGACGTAGAGCTACAGACGAGCGAAGACACTGATTGGTCGACCACCGGTCGCTGTAGCGCATATATAAGGTCAGTTTGAGCGGGAAAATTCAAGCTGGCTAAGGAGAGATAAATATCATTTGGCCAATGAGAAGTAGATTTGTCTCACTAACGATAATTTGTGATTGCCGGAAGTGCTATTGCGTAGTAAGGTGTTTTCCTGAATGAACTGATACCCAATGGCGCTATGGATTCAGACGCCATTTATTGGACTATTAAGTTTAATATCTTGACTCATGGGTACCTAAACGTTTAGTATTTTAATATTAATTTAACGCAAATGTATACATACCCAATAATATTAAACAGAAAAAAATAAATATATTCAATAAAAATCTTTGTTTTAACGAATGTACAATGTTGTGGCTCGGTAAATACATCAACACTGAAATGAATCTATATAAACTATTAATCTAGCATAGGGAAAATCAGGGAATTACACCTCGAAACGGCAAATTGCGCAGCGGTGTTATTGTGACTCGGCATAAATTGAACCGGCGTAAACCGAGGGCTACCTGTATATATATAGTATATACAGGTCTGAATGCATAAAGAACTATATAGTGTGAAGCACACTACAAGCTTGTTGTTAAATTCAGCATTCTCTGCAGAACTCTGTAGCACTGCTACTTTTGCTATGAAAGTGCTGCTGAAGGTCTTTACATGGAGCAGTGCTACAGTTCTAAAATGGCAGATCTCAATGCAGCTGTTGGAATGTTTTATGAATTATTTAAAATTAGAAATATTTCAAAATTAATTCATTCTTGCAATGCAATGACTTGTTTGGGAGGTAAAATTAATAATTTAAATTTAGTTTATACAACATAAAATAGATAATAAAATGTTTTAAATATACAAATTTTGTGAAATCTAATTTTATTTTACTATTGAGTATTTTAAAAGAAAAATTGTACAAACAGAATATCAATTCATGGTGATTAAAACCTTATAACTTTACTATCACATCATATAAGAATTCAATTTTTCCATCATAGAGGCAGATATCTTTGTAGCAGCAAGAAAAGTAACTGAAACAAGCACTACAGATTTAACCTTGAACCAGTGAGACTATTGTGTACACCACTTCTAGAAAACAAGTTTAGCATATCTCTTGCATATAAGCACTGCTAAGTGATGTTTGACAACATCACTTAGCAGTGCTTAGTTTAACAACTCAAAGAATAAAAGTGAGAGAATAGGATAGAAAAGAAATAGTAAAACTGTTTTAGAAACTTTTGTAAATAGAATTTTTTCTATAGAATTTGTATGAAAAAACTTTTTCTTGCAATTCACAACATTAAATTTTATCAGGCAAATGATGATACTAGATATTATCATTAAGGCTGATTGTAACCTCTTTGCTTATGCATGCAATCACCAGCAAATGGTGTTAGAAAAATATAGTGCTTTTTCTATAGGAAAATACTTTTCCAAACATAAGTACTATACAGAACCAATATCCAGCAAGAGAATTCAAAATTACATTTGAAAGGAAAAATTTTCATGTAGTTTTGTATTTTCTTGCTGGATATTGGTTCTATGTGTAGTGCTATATGTATTTATGTACACCCACTTTGAATAGTTGAATTGACTTTTCCAAACATTCTTGAAAACAGAAGCAGATGAAACAAAGCAATTTTTTAATGTTATAATTCATACTTAATATATTTATTTCATATTAGAACTCAAATTCATTAATATTCTACAAATTTTCTATGATTTTAAAAATTCATAGAAAATTAGTGAATTTGATTTTCAAAATTCTGAACTGTACATTAGTAGAAGAATTAAATAGGAATTTAATGCTAAAAACTGTTGGATTCTGTCCATTTCTGTGTGTTTTTCAGAATGTTTGTTTAGAAAAGCATTTTCTTATAGAAAAACATTACTTTTTAATGCCATCTGTTGGAAATTGCATGCATAACCAAAGAGGTTACAATCAGTCAAATAATCATAATGCATTCTATCCACATGGTTATTTGACATTCCTCTGTCCTTTTATTTATATCATTGTTTTTTTCTCATTTCAAAAAATTTGAAAGCAGTTTAAAAAATTATTAAAAAAATTAAAAAATTATACTGTTTTTTTGTAATTAAGAGAAATATGTTTATTAAAGCAATGAATAATTAACTGACAATTACAATGTATTGCACATTTAATATTAATTTTTCTTCACTGCTAGGCATTGTTAAGTGAGGATGTTTTCTTTTGCAAAATATCAGCATCTTCTGAGCTTTCCTGTCAATCTTAATCTGAAGTATCAGCAAAATCTTGATTTTCTCTACTTTTTATGAAAAAAGCATCTTATGTTTTAGAAATCTTATATTTTAATTTTTTGAATTTGCCTAAGAGAGCTTTAAAAATTTAATCTTTTTATGTATTAACTTTTAATTTAATCTATAAAAACAAAACACAGTGACAGTCTTTCTTCAATACTAAGAAATGGGAAAGACCTCCAAACCACCAGAAACTCCAAGGAGTGTATAAGATTCCATTAAGAGATGAGTGGTTTGGGAGGGATCTAGTCTACATTGGTGCTGCTAAAAGGTCATTAGAATAGAGGATATGGGAATACAAATGTGATATAAAGCATTCAAAATTTACCACTGCTCTCTAGGTTTGCCTCGGAAGACAGTTGAGGCAAAACTAAATCAGGATCAGCTCATAAGATCCTCTAAAAATTGAAATCACATCAGGCTTTTAGAGTCCATTGAAATATTTAAAGGCAGCCTTGTATGGTAGTTCATTATGTGATGTGATGTTGCCTGCAAAGGAAATGTACAAACAAAAGAAAAGGCACATGACAACTTCTTAGGTTACGCAATCCTTTCTTTATTCACGACGAACAGGTTAGGTTCTATAAAGAATTCCAACTGTTCTTGTAAAACTTTACAAAATTCGAGGTGCATCACATTGGGATTTTTTTCTTTGTTGGGTTTTCATACAATTCGGGAATATAACTTTCCTGCAGAATAGTCATGTAATAATTTTCTTAGCCTAACCACATACATAAATTTTACTTAACTAACTCTTAAACTATCTTAAAATTAACTTAACCTAAAGAGAGAAATAGGGCTATGAAAGCGAGGGATGAGGAAGAATGGAAGTCTACAGTCACCCAGAATTTGTTCTTTTGTCTGCACTGGTATGCTCTTTGGGTAGGAGTTCTTTTGGAGGTTATTGTACTTGTCGTCTTGTCGATCCCTTTGCTGACTGCAAGGTTCTCGATTTTCGAATTCTCTTCCCAATTCAATGCCTAAGTACGATCCTTCTTCCCGTACCAAACTTTGCAATCCTCT
This sequence comes from Centruroides sculpturatus, assembly GCF_000671375.1. Lineage (NCBI taxonomy): Eukaryota > Metazoa > Arthropoda > Arachnida > Scorpiones > Buthidae > Centruroides > Centruroides sculpturatus. The sequence continues at coordinate 598,595 of NW_019384565.1, forward strand.
CTGAGGTTCAAAAAACATTTTCAAGACTTCTGCTAGTACAGATCTCCTTTTGTACCTCCTTTCCTAACGGTCTTTGTCCTCACGATCCTCTCGTCTAGATCTCCCTTCAACCTTCTTAATGATGCGTCTAACCTCTTCCAAAAACTAACCAACTCGTTGGTTGTTTTTCACCTGGTCAGCCTACCTCCTATTGTTCTCCTCCTGCTCGTGGAATGGCTAATCCTACCCAAATGTAATAACAGTCATCCCAGAAAGTTCCAGGAACAGATAGAAGAAAGAAATAGAGGAAATCACTGAAATAGAATAGATTTATGACTATATAAATATACAAGTTTAGATATATACAAATATATATATTGCCGATGGCCACACTTGGCTCCAATTGCATAAACTCTGAAGATGAGTTTAAAGCATGGCAAACATAGTGTGTGATCCGGAATTTTTACCGAATTATCTGATTAATATCCTGCAGTTTCCTAAACCTCCAATTTAATTTTCCTTTAAAACCTAAACAAAAATCTAACAAAAAAAAAGGGAAAAATTCTTATACAGTATCTTCTAATGACCTGAAGAAGACGAAAGTGTGTATCGGCGAAAGCGCTCGTCAATTTAGTGACATACGTGTTTAATTTAACGCTTATATCGTAAAAGTTTTTTGTAATAAATGATTAGCATGCTGTCCATCACTATATTATAGAAAAATTCTGATCTCCCCTTTCGTTCAAGTAAACATCCGTCCATTTCGAAACTAATCCCACATTCCAACTCCAAAGTTGATAGTTAGCATGGGCCCGGGGACAACTTTGACCCATCCGCGTACCTTTTACCTCATAACAATTGGTCACATGACCATTCTGCCACGACGAAACTATAAAAGCCATTTGCTTCCTCCTCTCGGGTTAGTTGTTCATCCGCCGTCACTTTAATACTGTGTCCTACGAATATTGTGTCCGATTGATATACTGTGTCCTATTGATGTTGTGTCCTACAAAAATTATTATCTTTATCCTACCAACCTGTTGGATATCATAATTTTTTTCCTTAAGAATATTTAAAGACATAAAGAGGTATGGAACAAATTTTTGTGCAGTCTCTCTCGGTCCTTCGCGTTTCAGGGACCCAGATTTTTCCCTTTGAAATTAGTTATTGTAATATCTATGTAGCTAATAAATTGCTGTTATCTTGTTAAATTGGTGTCCTCTTTTACTCGTATATCGCCTGTCATCTTACCGACGCACTCCTCCCTCCGCCACTCGACCCTAACCATTTAATCCCATTAAAGCGGGAAAAAGAAAAATTTAATCCATCCTGACAGTGAGAAGGTTCATCAACCTGTTGTTGGATCGGGAGACCTACACCCTCCCCGGCGGTTCACAATAGTAAGTAACATTGTTATACCCTGGATAGATCACCACATGTCTCAACTGGCCTTTTTGAATTTGAATGCTGCACAACTATTCTATTCAGTGCATTCCAATTAGAAATGAATTATTTCAACCTGAAACTGGAATTAGGTGGATTCTGAAAACATTTGTTATTTGTTTCATCTGCATTTTACTGATGCTGAAGAGGTCTGTGATTAGATGCCAGTTTAATATAATTGCTCATGCAACAGTTATAAAAGATTTTTTAAGATTGGTTTTGTTTTTAATTCATTCATATGTTTAATACTGTTCAAGACCAAGCACTACACCAACAGGTACTCGAGGTGGCCCATCTGGCATGTTACGACTCCGTGTTTAAATTCGGCGACACTATCTACCGGCAAAAAAAGGGCGTACCGATGGGTAGCCCGCTCTCGGGCGACCTCTGCGAAATGGTCGTCAGGCAGCTGGAGACCAAAGCCCTCTCGCCTTTCCTTCCTAGCATCCTCCTGTATAAACGATATGTTGATGACATCCTCATCTTATGGAAGGAGATACCCAACATAGCATCCTTTGTCAGAACCGTTAACGACAACCCCTTCGGCCTGACGGTCGAGCTGGAACAAGCTAGCGCAGAGGAAGTACATTTCCTTGACATCGGAATAAAGATAGTAGGACCCACCATCCAAACATCGTATACCACAAGTCCTCGTCCACCCCCACGTACATACCAGCTGATTCCTGTGACCCGTTCGCATACAAGGCAGCCGCATTTAGAGCTCTTGTGGAGAGGGCGTTCTCACACTCATCCACCAAGCAAGCCCTGACGAATGAATTAGACCGCATCAAAAAAATAGCAACTGTACACGGCTTCCCGAACATAACGCACCGCTTAATTGAACAGTACCAGCACCGGAAACGCACCGTAACCGCAGTGACCGCCGCCAACCCGCAACGGGATAACTCGACACGGATCCCCATCACATACAACCCGCACCTCAAGACTATACATAAAAAAATAGCCAAAGAGCACGGGATTCGACTGGCATACAGAAGATGCCCCACGATTTTCCGCATCCTAAGGAACGATAAAGACCCTCCCGATCGCACCAGACTCCCCGGTATCTACTCTATCCCGCTCCATGACAATAGACAAAACGCAGAGCTACTGTACATCGGCTCAACCAAACGCTCTTTAAGCACCCGCCTACGTGAACACCGAGCGGATATCCGGCACGGCAGGCTGACCACAGCCCTAGCCACTTATGCATCCG